>NW_028301539.1:11045000-11120000 GCF_042242905.1 Orbicella faveolata | reverse complement strand
TGTCAATTTCATGTTATTCCTTGCGAAGTGTTTTAAAGGACGCATTTCAGTTGTGAAAAAGTATGTGTTCATTCCAACTTAACCTGTCCATAAATTGAAGCATATTTTACAATAGCTGCCGATTAACTTCTTTAATCATAAAAATTACAGTTTCCTCGATTGCGATTGGTTTAAAAAACTCCTATTTTCCACTAATTCACTTGCCAAGTTGTTATCGGACAGTTTGTTATCGGACAGTTCAATAAGCCCAATCACCTTCAAAGTTGTAGTCTAAATCAACCAATCACACTCAAAGTTATAGTTACGTGCGTGCGTGCCTGCGCTTGCTTTTGTGTTTTTGGCGCCTAATTGCCGGTAGGAAGCGTGCTGGCCTTAGAATGTTTACATCTCCTTTGTAGGTATTTTAATGCAAATTTTCCATTTCTTTCATAACTTAGCTATTATTCTTTTCTCAGAAATTGTAATTTCTATGATTAATTGGTAGTAAGACTTCGTGTCGTCCAATTCGGTCTATAATCATACTCGAGATAAACAAATCGGACTCCCGCTGCATGGTCGTCCGATTTTGTTATCACTCTTATGATAACCGACCGAATTGGAGTCCACTCAGTCCTATTACCATTACTTAACGAATTAATATTCTCCCCCAACTACAATCCTAGCTTTCAATTTTGCTGCATATATATTTGTTTTTATCTATAGTTATTTATTTACTTATTTATTTTGCTCAGCCGCCTATTTATTCTTAGCGTCTTGTTCATTCTAGAACGCAAATACCATGTTCTCAGTTTCGAGATTATTGTATTTTTCTTATTCTCTCTTTTTTCTATTTTTTGGTATAAATAAGGTTGTGTTGTTGCTAGTTTGAATCGAACTTGAGTTCCACAACAAGTCTACAGACCGGTTTATACAACTGAAACGATCTGACGCCGTGGAACAATCAAAGAGACTGAGATCAATTTTTACATTTTCCTGGTTCGTGAATTCTTATAGCAGTGGATTTTTTCATAGCTCGTACACGTACATTATTTCTTTTATTTGGAAGCGGCTGCCATCAGTTGTTAAGAACGCACCTAATGTTTTTTTTTTTTCGTAGACATTTAAATAATGCTACTGGCTGCCAATGCAGTAACTGCCTTTGATGTAACCCTACTTAAATACACAGATTCAATGACTGCACTAACTTATTAATGACCTTTAGACCCGACCAAATTAATTTTGTAGATATGTGTAATTCTTAGTTCTTATTATTGTCAAATCTCCGGCTCGGGGGATAAGCTAACCACCCCCTGTGTAATTAAATAAATTATTTTATCTTATCGTATCTTTTCTTAAGTAAAGCGATTGGCCATTCAATTATTTTATATACGGACAGCTACTCCTATCACCAAAATGGTCATTACATTGTGGACGTAAACCAAAAAGATGTTCCTTGAAAACAACTCTAATGTTCTTGAGAGCCTCGTTCCCATCCTTTAGTTTAATTTCCTGAAAGTTCGTGAAATAACTTTTGCATATGTCCTTGTTTTGCTCCAGTGCTTCATTTATCCGTTGGTTTTCTTCGTTTGACAAAGGCTTATCTTCAAGGAGCCGGTCAACAGGACAATACTCTGCACATGCACCCAGGAATGTGTTACGTTTAATAAAGCCCTCTAAGTCTGCAAACATTGCTGCGCAATTCTGGCAAGGAGGTTTTGTTTGAAGTGTCTCTGTTTCCTCATCTAGTCCAGTCCGAAATGCATGCGATGACCAGTTCTGATTATCTGCAGTATCTATAGGCTGGTTAAATACTATTGCCTTCTTTAGACTCAGTTTAAAATTATCAATTCTTCTTAACAAGCACAGAGGCCTTAAGAACGGACTTACAGCAATCGATGATCCAACAGACCATTGGCCATTATGTGAAACCATTGCGAAAGCCTTAGGCTTGAAGATATTTTTGCTCCTAAGGACCTTTAAGAAGTCTTTTGCCTTGTTCATAACTGCTTCAGCATGTCTGCCGTCTCGTTCCTCAGGATTTTGTGCTATTATGGCACTAATCTAAAGGATTGAGATGAAACAAAATCATCAATTAAGCCTGTAATTAAACAGTTACGCTCCTCAACTCACCATCTGATGAGGCAGAGGTTCATCTGACATTTTAAAATTATTTGACATAACGAGACCATTATGTGAAACCATTGCCAAAATTCTACAACTGAATAGGCCTAATTATACATTGACTGCCGAGTATCTTGTCTTTGGTCTCTCTCTTCTATACTTTTTCTTTGCTGCCCAGTGTCTACTCCTGAGAGCTAGTGCTTTTTTCTTTCTTTTCGTCGACCGGCCCTTTTTTTCGATTTTTGGTACATCACGGGCATGCTTTTCACCTGTTGTAGCCTTTAACTTGGTCCCCCTCCTCACGGTACACGCATTTACGTCTAGAAAGGGACATACTTCATATGTTTACGTCTTTCGTTCACACGTAAAAGGCATAAAGGACAATGTCAAGTGTTCTACTCTGAAATGTTTTTTTTTGTATTTTGTTGAAAATGAGTGGGTAAAAAAAATCAAATCGAAGTTCAAGTATGGTTTTTTGATATTCTCATTTCATATGCGAACTCGTGGGTATGCTGTGAAAATACAAGTGAGCAGTAGGATTTTCTATTGTATAACACGAGAAAGCGTTATATAACTGGCATTTATAAGACGATACAACAGTATTGGTATCACACAAATGCTCACTGAGTGATTGACAAGCGAGTTGTGGGTCATCTTCATAGCATAATAGGCTGTCAGTCTGTCTCGGCCTGTGTGAGTTGGAAGTTAAGTGTATTATAGAGTTCTCATACCTATTGCTGGGATAGGAGAGTTACCGCTATACAAGTAACTCCCCTCCAAATCTGTACATAAGGAAAATTTTATACACCATCCGAAAATGCGTACTTACAATTTCCAGAAGTTTGCTCCAAGGGTCTGCACAATATTCGACGGCGGAGTTTTCGTCTGGTTGCCTTTGCAATTCCTCATCGGTCAGCCCGATCGCACGACCCAGGGAATTAAAGCCGGATAAATCAGCGCCTGAGTGAAACACCAAGTGTAATTTCAAACTCTTGTAGATATTATGGAAATGCTTTCTCAGTAACTCTGCGTCTTGCCTCGGTAGCCCTGGACGATTTTCAAAGATCTCCTTAGCAAGCGCTTCTAGAAGCGTGCTCATCTCTGCAACATCGCGGTTCAAACGTTTTTCGACGTTTTTTATTCCTTTTGCAAGATCTGTTATGTTCTGCTCGTCCATTTACACTCCGTCAGTTGCAGTTAACAAACGGAATGCTTCAGTAGATTAGTCTTACGAGTGTCCCTCTAATTACCTTTATGTATATGTATATGATAAAGCAGGTGAAAAGACAGACAAAATTAACCAAAAATTGGAAGACAATATAAATTATTGAATAGTTTTTTAATCTTAAGACGACGAATTGCTTCGAACAATTAGGATAAAGAATTCTAATGGAAAACACCCACTCTTATGAAGCTGTGTTTCCATAGCTACACTGAAAAAAAAGAAGAAAACATTTGTCGCAAAGTTCATTAAATATTAAAGATTAAAGATCACAGATAAAGAAACACGACTAAATTGAAGGTTTTGTCACACAGTGCCTTTCCACATCATAGCTCGACAATGGCAGCAAAGTGCATGAGTGCGTCTTCCAAAAGGGAACTGATGAGGACTGAAGAAGGTTGTGAGATAAGCGAGCGGTATAACTTGAGAAAAAGACCGAAAGCCCCTCCGGTAAGAACTAGAGTAATTCAGTATTAGTGTGCTCCTACTTCTTTTAACCTGTTGAAATAGTTTTTGTCATTGTAAGAGTGATATCTCTTGGTTGAAACAGACTGACTAGGTTGGCAACTTTGGTTAAACTATTTGACCAACAACATATTTTAAATAACACTTGAAGAACTTTTCTAAACCGCTCTTAAAAAACCCCCCAGAAAGATTTGAAACTGAGTGCCTTGCCTGAGGCTAATTCTTTTAATTTCACTTTGAATTTTAGATCTTACCACGTACGGAAACAAATAACAACGTGAAAGGAAAAGTTGACAGCACAAGTTCAAAACAGGTAAGATGTAAGAGCTCACGCAAGGGTATAGCTGATAATACTACATGCAAGGAATTCAAATTATTTCACCTAACAAGCTCTAACATATTATGCCAGCTAAATTTAAATTTTTCGGCGCTCATAATTCACCATCAACACGAAAATTAAAATTACTCCAGAAGCAGTCTAATCGCATACTACGTACATTCAATAGATCTTATAACAGTGTACTAAATAATTTAAAAGGTTTTGTATGAAATATATCAAACACTCAAGACCGTGTATTTTACATTTCCAAACACCCTGAAGGGAGTTGAAAATAAGACGCGTAGCGGAGTATCTTTGACGCACTTCGAGGTGTTTGGAAATGTGGTTAAACACCGTTTAAGGTTACACAATACCTTCAGAGGGCTGCTTTTGTCGAAATTTTTCTTTTTCAAAAAAAAAAGGTTCCTATAAAATTTCCCCAAAAATGAAAGTAAAATCTTTAAACGCGCACGAATTATTGAGAAAACAAAATTTTAATAACAGTTAATAAAACAGTTTCACTCCTTTTTTTTATGTAAGAATATTATTTTTCCGGTCGGGGCTGAATATTTTTATTTTTTTCCGATTTTAGGCTGAAAGACTTCCTCTGCATATTCTTAATTGGATTATAGCATATGGCATATTCGTTTTCGAATGTATTTGGTGTCTGGATGGTGTTGAAGTAATTTTAAAGGCCAGCCCTCAGGCATTATAGCCTGATGTGACGCACATAACTTTAACATAATCGTTGTCAAAGATGTATTGTAGAGGTCTTCGAGAGTACGATACTGTGTAGGTTTTTTGCGAGCCCCATTGACGCCAGTGGCAGAATGAGAGAACTTTGAAGTGATATTCCTGTTTGAACTGGCCTTAATATACTGTTTCCATTACAAACTAGCTTGATTGGAAAAAGAGAGAAATGGAAAAGATGTATTTTTTCTAAACTAACAATTAATTTCGATGAAGGTCAAATATAGGTTTACTGACTCAAACTAAATGCACTCTTTTTTTTTTTTATAAAAATATTGCTTTTCCGGCCGAGGCTGAAAATTCCCATTTTTCTGCCGATTTTATGCTGAAAATGATTTGTCAGTAGTCTTAGATTGTAGCGTCTTACATTTCTGTCTTCAGTTGAATGTATTTAGTGTCTGGATGGTATTGAAAGTGGTTTTTGAACCAGCCTGCAGGCAATAAAGCCAGATATGACGCACATAACTTCTTGCAGAAATGTTTAATTAAACTTCTATCCCTTTCATATTAATTAGTCTCCTTTCTTAGCTTAAATAGTTTTATCCTTTTTATGGTTCGCGCCCTCATCCTTAATTATTCTTGTTAATGTCTCACTTTGTTATACTATTTATTGCATATTCTTTTTATATTTTTTCACTGTACAACTGACGATGCATGATGTCTCATCCGAAAGATGTATTGTTTTCATTAAATAATGAACTTCTAAAACACCGTGTGGTTCATCAAAACCATATCTTACTTCGTGCTCATACGAAGCCTTGATATAATTGTATTGTATTAAATATATTATTTTCAAAATCCCAGCCTCGGGTTTATTCTTAAAATATTCGTAAAATTTCGCAAATTTCAGCCTCGATATTCCTATAAAATGTTTTCTTATAAAGAAGAGAGAGTATAGGTGTCATAATCCTCATAGCGCGTCGACTTTGAACGCGAAGCGGCTTTATCCTAGAGCTCTTACAACAAGGGCCTGATTACCATTTTCTTGTTTACACTCAATTGGTTCTCGAATCAATTCGCTCTTCCATCCTATCTCACACTCCTTATGGTGTTGAGGTCATGAACATGCTAAAGAAGATGAGAAAAGTCCTTGAACAGCGTAAAAAATCGAAGCCAGGACCTAAGAAGAAGACAAAAGCGGAATTTTTTGAAGGCAAGAGGAAAACTTTGGCCGACAGCGACAAGGGATCGTGCGTTCTTATATCCGTGCTCTTGCCAAGCTTATTTCTTGTGGTTTTCCACCTTATCCTTATACCATGGAATATCCCACGAGTCACTTGTATTTTCTCGGTATACTCAATCGCCTAAAGACTCGTGTGTATACCAAGTAAATACAAGGGATAAGTGTGATATTCTATGGTATACCACGAGAGAGCGTTGCATAACTATTTTATACCATGCCATAGATGCAGTGGCGAACACAATCAATGCGACATACGCGCGGCGCATGATGGGAAGGTTGGATGTAATACCGATGAACATACAACACTTTCCTGTATTCTGATTGGCTGTATTTTCTATGGCATAGCATAAATATCCATAGGTGAATATAAGAATTGGACATTCTGGTTGGTCGAAAAGCTCGGCCTATGACGCTATATTCACCGCGCTAGGCGGTGAATAGAACATTTTCGAGGCCTGGTTACTAAGCCCGCCAACTTTGCCATCTTGGCAAGTAAACATGGCGGACAGTTGCTAAATGAAATTTTCATTTATTCGGAAGACATCCTTCCAAGTCTAGGATATTGAAAGGATGGAGAATATTCAAAATGATTGCTGTCGCCCTCGGACCAAAAATCTTTTCAAGAACTCGTATTGAAGGCATTTAAGAATCGTAAACGCAGTGTTACTGTTTTTTATGTTTTAGCCGTTATTTTGTAGTCCTTGATATTCACCTCTGAGAATTATACTTAAACAATTATTCGCCTCAGGCTCAGTGAATATCGGTGAAAATTCACCTCTACTTCGTCTCGGTAAATATTCACCAATGCTCACTTCGCCTTCGGCGAATAATTGTTAAGTAATCACAGTGCACGACGTCATTGCATTTCACGACAATTTGTGTGAGCACCTTAAACTGTAAAATTTTGATGTAATGCACCAGTCTTCGTCCCTTTAAAATCTCAAACACAAGTCAAAAGTTCTTTTATAGTAAACACCCTTAGACATTTGCAGCAAACGTTCCCGGTAGACTCTTATGACGGTCGATACAGGCGATTATTATATGGCTGTGTCTCACAAGGACTGGTAACTACCGAATTCACGAATTTGATTGGCTGAAATCGATATTGACCGCGGTCTAGATTTTCCCATCTAGACCGGCATCCAGACCGGTTTCATGTTACGTTGAAAAAGTAGCAAAATAAAATACAAAAATGTTCACCATTTTATTTTATTTTCTTCTCAATCATTTATGGAAGTGCCAAAAAGCCTGATGACAAAAAAAAAGTAGAGAGGACGAGCAAATTTCGGCAGGTTTAAGTTAAGCTCATCGCCGTTCGCAAGCAAAATGTCAGCTAGTACAAACCAGTTACATTAAACGAATTAAAGTTTTCTTCTTTGCCATATAATAAACATGTTATTAACCGAGCTAAGTCGGTCTGTGTGGGAGAATCTTGACCTCGGTCGTGTGTACAGACCTCACTGCGTTCGGTCTGTACTCACGACCTCGGTCAAGATTCTCCCATACAGACCTCCTGCTCGGTTGATAAGAGCTAATTAAAAACCTAGACAAATTAAACAATTATTAGTTAGTTGATGTCACACACTGTACTCACCGTTTCTGTGTTATTTCCTTATCGAGGATGAACAGGGAAAGATACATCGTAAAGAGAAAAATATCTTTGAACATGAGGTGGGTGCTTCAAACGTAAGTATTCATGTTACTGTAGTGAGGCTTTAAATAGATCTAGATCTGTTCGCTTAAAGATTTGTTTCCCAGTTTAAGTCCTGCCGGCTGGGAAACCCAGGAGTAAATAACCTGATGTTACATAATGAACCGAATAACCCTACCCCGTAAAATGGGCTTTTGTGCGGAGAATACTCGCTGGCTGGGAGAAATGTGTTTGACTCCCTCACTGAACGCGTAAATAATGCCCATTGTCCACACCCAATTGGGAAATTGGTGGGTGTGTGTGTTTTTTTTTTTTTTTTTATGTTTCTGCTGGCTGAGAGATTTTGTTGGGGAGCTTACTGGGAAAAGAAAGTTTCAGACACGTTACTCCCTGGAAAAAAAGAAACAGATGTAATTGCCAGCAACCGGAAAACTACTTATAAAAGCGTATTTGTCGGTTACTTTATCGCCTTGATGTTACCTGATAAATCTTGACAAATAAGTCTGTAGTGGGGCTGACTCTTCAGAGCGAAAAAACGTTATAAGCATGCGCGAGTTTTGGCTGTGCGCCAGGCTCTAAGTTTGAAATGGTGAGAATATGGTCGATCGTGTAAACAGAAAAAGTTATGAACTTTATACGCTTTCTCAATTTTCTCGGTAAGCAGCAATATTTTAACGTCAGTAATGGAAAGCCGGTGCATTGCTTTCGTGGGGAATCAATTTTTTTCGGTCAAAATTAACCTAAGGAAGGTTTGAGAATCCTTTATTTCCCTGCAGTATACAATTATAAATTAGTATATAAATATTATATTTAATTATTCGCCAAAGTCCAAGTGAACTGGTGAATATTCACCAATGTTCACTGAGCCCGAGGCGAATAATTGTTTTAGTATAATTTTCAGAGTTGAATATCAAGGACTACAAAATAACGGACTAAAACATAAAAACACAGACGCAATTGTTCGTGTGCATACACATATGCAGCCGTAGTTTTAATAATTAAGCTTACATGTACATCGATTATCAATCAATTTACTCGTCGAGTTCAGCAGTAAAACAAACGAGCGAAACACTACGAAAAATAAATTCATCCGTTACCTTTGTTTCATCGTTGTTGACTTCATTCACAGTTGTCATCATCGCCTAAAAATGAGTAGACTTAATTTGAAGAAAAATAAATTTTGGTCAATCGATCTGACCTACTGGCAATCAACGTAACCACTGCGTTTACGATTCTTAAAAACCTTGAATACGAGTTCTTGAAAAGATTTTTGGTCCAAGAACGACAACAGTCATTGTGAAAATTCTCCATCCTTTCAAATATCCTTGACTTAGAGTGATGTCTTTCGAATAAATAAAAACTTCATACAGCAACTGTCCGCCATATTTACTTGCCGAGATGGCAAAGATGGCGAGCTTAGTAACCAAGCTCTAGCGGGGAAACTATAGCGTCATAGGATGAGCTTTTCGACCAATCAGAATGTCCAATTCTTATATTCACCTCTGGAAATTATACTAAACTATTATATAAATTTCGGTGCGAAGACATTTTTTCCACTGACTCTTTACACATTGCATCCATGTAAGCAAACACTGCCGTGAGCAAGAGAGCCTCTCAGTAGGCAGGGGAGCCTTGGTTTCTTAACAGTGAAATGCCGAAAAAATTCATGCTTGTCCAAGTATAAGTTATCATCCGAGCGACATCCTCGCATACCTTACTACAGTCCTCCATTCTTTCCACCATTGCAGCCTACATTATTACCTGAGCACGCAAGTAGGATAGGGCTACGCAGTACGTTTTTCCGCACTGAACCAGAACCAACGCCGCATCGGAGAAAGGCTTTATTGATTGGAAAAAGAGAGAAATGGAAAAGATGTATTTTTTCTAAACTAACAATTAATTTCGATGAAGGTCAAATATAGGTTTACTGACTCAAACTAAATGCACTCTTTTTTTTTTTTATATATAAAAATATTGCTTTTCCGGCCGAGGCTGAATATTCCCATTTTTCTGCCGATTTTATGCTGAAAATGATTTGTCAGTATTCTTAGATTGTAGCTTCTGACATTTCTGTCTTCAGTTGAATGTATTTGGTGTCTGGATGGTATTGAAAGTGGTTTTTGAACCAGCCTGCAGGCAATAAAGCCAGATATGACGCACATAACTTCTTGCAGAAATGTTTAATTAAACTTCTATCCCTTTCATATTAATTAGTCTCCTTTCTTAGCTTAAATAGTTTTATCCTTTTTATGGTTCGCGCCCTCATCCTTAATTATTCTTGTTAATGTCTCACTTTGTTATACTATTTATTGCATATTCTTTTTATATTTTTTCACTGTACAACTGACGATGCATGATGTCTCATCCGAAAGATGTATTGTTTTCATTAAATAATGAACTTCTAAAACACCGTGTGGTTCATCAAAACCATATCTTACTTCGTGCTCATACGAAGCCTTGATATAATTGTATTGTATTAAATATATTATTTTCAAAATCCCAGCCTCGGGTTTATTCTTAAAATATTCGTAAAATTTCGCAAATTTCAGCCTCGATATTCCTATAAAATGTTTTCTTATAAAGAAGAGAGAGTATAGGTGTCATAATCCTCATAGCGCGTCGACTTTGAACGCGAAGCGGCTTTATCCTAGAGCTCTTACAACAAGGGCCTGATTACCATTTTCTTGTTTACACTCAATTGGTTCTCGAATCAATTCGCTCTTCCATCCTATCTCACACTCCTTATGGTGTTGAGGTCATGAACATGCTAAAGAAGATGAGAAAAGTCCTCGAACAGCGTAAAAAATCGAAGCCAGGACCTAAGAAGAAGACAAAAGCGGAATTTTTTGAAGGCAAGAGAAAAACTTTGGCCGACAGTGACAAGGGATCGTGCGTTCTTATATCCGTGCTCTTGCCAAGCTTATTTCTTGTGGTTTTCCACCTTATCCTTATACCATGGAATATCCCACGAGTCACTTGTATTTTCTCGGTACACTCAATCGCCTAAAGACTCGTGTGTATACCAAGTAAATACAAGGGACAAGTGTGATATTCTATGGTATACCACGAGAGAGCGTTGCATAACTATTTTATACCATGCCATAGATGCAGTGGCGAACACAATCAATGCGACATACGCGCGGCGCATGATGGGAAGGTTGGATGTAATACCGATGAACATACAACACTTTCCTGTATTCTGATTGGCTGTATTTTCTATGGCATAGCATAAATATCCATAGGTGAATATAAGAATTGGACATTCTGGTTGGTCG
Organism: Orbicella faveolata; assembly: GCF_042242905.1. Lineage (NCBI taxonomy): Eukaryota > Metazoa > Cnidaria > Anthozoa > Scleractinia > Merulinidae > Orbicella > Orbicella faveolata. The sequence goes on along the minus strand of NW_028301539.1, from coordinate 11,109,035 downwards.
AAAAGCTCGGCCTATGACGCTATATTCACCGCGCTAGGCGGTGAATAGAACATTTTCGAGGCCTGGTTACTAAGCCCGCCAACTTTGCCATCTTGGCAAGTAAACATGGCGGACAGTTGCTAAATGAAATTTTCATTTATTCGGAAGACATCCTTCCAAGTCTAGGATATTGAAAGGATGGAGAATATTCAAAATGATTGCTGTCGCCCTCGGACCAAAAATCTTTTCAAGAACTCGTATTGAAGGCATTTAAGAATCGTAAACGCAGTGTTACTGTTTTTTATGTTTTAGCCGTTATTTTGTAGTCCTTGATATTCACCTCTGAGAATTATACTTAAACAATTATTCGCCTCAGGCTCAGTGAATATCGGTGAAAATTCACCTCTACTTCGTCTCGGTGAATATTTACCAATGTTCACTTCGCCTTCGGCGAATAATTGTTAAGTAATCACAGTACACGGCCTCATTACATTTCACGACAATTTGTGTGAGCACCTTAAACTGTAAAATTTTGATGTAATGCACCAGTCTTCGTCCCTTTAAAATCTCAAACGCAAGTCAAAAGCTCTTTTATAATAAACACCCTTAGACATTTGTAGCAAACGTTCCCGGTAGACTCTTATGACGGTCGATACAGGCGATTATTATATGGCTGTGTCTCACAAGGACTGGTAACTACCGAATTCACGAATTTGATTGGCTGAAATCGATATTGACCGCGATCTAGATTTTCCCATCTAGACCGACGTCCAGACCGGTTTCATGTTACGTTGAAAAAGTAGCAAAATAAAATACAAAAATGTTCACCATTTTATTTTATTTTCTTCTCAATCATTTATGGAAGTGCCAAAAAGCCTGATGACAAAAACAAGTAGAGAGGACAAGCAAATTTCGGCAGGTTTAAGTTAAGCTCATCGCCGTTCGCAAGCAAAATGTCAGCTAGTACAAACCAGTTACAATAAACGAATTAAAGTTTTCTTCTTTGCCATATAATAAACATGTTATTAACCGAGCTAAGTCGGTCTGTGTGGGAGAATCTTGACCTCGGTCGTGTGTACAGACCTCACTGCGTTCGGTCTGTACTCACGACCTCGGTCAAGATTCTCCCATACAGACCTCCTGCTCGGTTGATAAGAGCTAATTAAAAACCTAGACAAATTAAACAATTATTAGTTAGTTGATGTCACACACTGTACTCACCGTTTCTGTGTTATTTCCTTATCGAGGATGAACAGGGAAAGATACATCGTAAAGAGAAAAATATCTTTGAACATGAGGTGGGTGCTTCAAACGTAAGTATTCATGTTACTGTAGTGAGGCTTTAAACAGATCTAGATCTGTTCGCTTAAACATTTATTTCCCAGTTTAAGTCCTGCCGGCTGGAAAACCCAGGAGTAAATAACCTGATGTTACATAATGAACCGAATAACCCTACCCCGTAAAATGGGCTTTTGTGCGGAAAATACTCTCTGGCTGGGAGAAATGTGTTTGACTCCCTCACTGAACGCGTAAATAATGCCCATTGTCCACACCCAATTGGGAAATTGGTGGGTGTGTGTGTTTTTTGTTTTTTTTTTTTTACGTTTCTGCTGGCTAAGAGATTTTGTTGGGGAGCTTACTGGGAAAAGAAAGTTTCAGACACGTTACTCCCTGGAAAAAAAGAAACAGATGTAATTGCCAGCAACCGGAAAACTACTTATAAAAGCGTATTTGTCGGTTACTTTATCGCCTTGATGTTACCTGATAAATCTTGACAAATAAGTCTGTAGTGGGGCTGACTCTTCAGAGCGAAAAAACGTTATAAGCATGCGCGAGTTTTGGCTGTGCGCCAGGCTCTAAGTTTGAAATGGTGAGAATATGGTCGATCGTGTAAACAGAAAAAGTTATGAACTTTATACGCTTTCTCAATTTTCTCGGTAAGCAGCAATATTTTAACGTCAGTAATGGAAAGCCGGTGCATTGCTTTTGTGGGGAATCAATTTTTTTCGGTCAAAATTAACCTAAAGAAGGTTTGAGAATCCTTTATTTCCCTGCAGTATACAATTATAAATTAGTATATAAATATTATATTTAATTATTCGCCAAAGTCCAAGTGAAAATTGGTGAATATTCACCAATGTTCACTGAGCCTGAGGCGAATAATTGTTTTAGTATAATTTTCAGAGTTGAATATCAAGGACTACAAAATAACGGACTAAAACATAAAAACACAGACGCAATTGTTCGTGTGCATACACGTGTGCAGCCGTAGTTTTACTAATTAAGCTTACATGTACATCGATTATCAATCAATTTACTCGTCGAGTTCAGCAGTAAAACAAACGAGCGAAACACTACGAAAAATAAACTCACCCGTTGCCTTTGTTTCATCGTTGTTGACTTCATTCACAGTTGTCATCATCGCCTAAAAATGAGTAGACTTAGTTTGAAGAAAAATAAATTTTGGTCAATCGATCTGACCTACTGGCAATCAACGTAGCCACTGCGTTTACGATTCTTAAAAACCTTGAATACGAGTTCTTGAAAAGATTTTTGGTCCAAGAACGACAACAGTCATTGTGAAAATTCTCCATCCTTTCAAATATCCTTGACTTAGAGTGATGTCTTTCGAATAAATAAAAACTTCATTCAGCAACTGTCCGCCATATTTACTTGCCGAGATGGCAAAGATGGCGAGCTTAGTAACCAAACTCTAGCAGGGAAACTATAGCGTCATAGGATGAGCTTTTCGACCAATCAGAATGTCCAATTCTTATATTCACCTCTGGAAATTATACTAAACTATTATATAAATTTCGGTGCGAAGACATTTTTTCCACTGACTCTTTACACATTGCATCCATGTAAGCAAACACTGCCGTGAGCAAGAGAGCCTCTTAGCAGGCAGGGGAGCCTTGGTTTCTTAACAGTGAAATGCCGAAAAAATTCATGCTTGTCCAAGTACAAGTTATCATCCGAGCGACATCCTCGCGTATCTTACTACAGTCCTCCGTTCTTTCCACCATTGCAGCCTACATTATTACCTGAGCACGCAAGTAGGATAGGGCTACGCAGTACGTTTTCCCGCACTGAACCAGAACCAACGCCGCATCGGAGAAAGGCTTTATTTAAACAGAGACTTCCATCATCGATTCATTCCACATTTATTCACTTGAAATCCAGTGAAAACTGAAAATACAATAACCGAAAGGAAGACGATTACAATGTAATCCGGCATAATTGATATGTTCTTGACTTGAGCAAGGGGCGCGTGTAAATCAGCGGATTATTTATTATACGTATGGGTACTGAATAATTTCAGTAATGCTGGGGGTTAGGGTTACCTTGGGATGAACTAGCATCCCATCTAGGTAGGTAAACGGTAAAGTCTGCTATGAGCCAAGTGGCCCATCAGGCCAGCGCTTATGTCCGGTTTCAGTACAATGAAGCGACTAGGAGTATTTCTACTCTTCCCCTGGATAGTATGCTAGACCGTCACAGGGTTAGCACCCAGCATTTCAGTCGCCGGTACTTATTAATACACGTGGGAGAAGTGGCTGTGAAAGTAAAGTGTTTTGCCCAAGAACACCAAAATCGCCTTAAGGCTAGGAAAATCCTTCAAATTTTGACAAAACGGAAGTCACTATTTGGTTACCCATGCTAAACATTGCTATGTATATAATGTTATGTTCAATTTGAATTATTTGTTTTAGTTGTTTGCTCGGTCCCAATAGCACTTGTGCTACAAACATTGCCGAAAGTAAATAAAGGTTATATATGAAAATCTCTCATATTATATACCTCTAAGTGCGCTTTGAAGGGTAGCATTACGCTGCCTACGTTGAAGGGTTTGGTCCAAAGTAACACTGCTTCTTAACGCTAGGAATCAGAATCAAGTGAAGAAGAAGAAAGAGGGATTACCGTGGAAGAACTCAAGAAAACAGAGGGATGGAAAATGCTGATGGACGCCTTAGACGCAAAGATTGAGAAGAACAAACTATCCACAAAGCAATAGCGAAATCCAAACAGTCAGTCTTGAAATTACACATGATTTTAACCCTCTTGTGCGTCAGAATTCAATTAAAAATGGTAACTTTAGAGTAATGTAATTTTGTGTGTTGAAAATTTGTAACTACGCTGTACAACTATGTTTTTTTTAAACTAAACCGTATAAAATTATTCCTTTCTCGAAACGACAACTGATGACTAGCCCAAAAACAACAAAAACTGCACTAGTCGTATGTTCGACGCTTACAACATTTCTGCAAGAAGGTATATGCGTCGTCTTTATAAGGCTTTATTGCCCGCAGTCTGGTTCCAAAATTATGTCAACTTAGAATATTCACAAGAATATTTTCAGCTTAAAATCGGCAGCAAAATAAGAATATTCTGCCTGGGCCGGAAGAGCAATATCCTTATAAATTAAAAGTGTGGATTGGTTTGTAGCTTTTCTTAACACTGTAGTGAAGCGCAATGAATTTTTGGAATTGGGTGCTATATAAATTTATTGCATTATTTTTATGGTGTCGTAAACTTTCAAAAGTCAATTTGTAGGCAATTCTGCAGAAGTTGAAAATCTTACTGTTAGTTTAGAAGAAAAAACGCAAATTTTGAAGGAAAACAGAACTGTGTTGTATTGGCCTTTGGGACGAGCCAAGGGATATTTGACTGCTTATCCTGCAAGATGCTACCTATGAGGAGTGTTATCCCTATTTTGAAAACGCTCTGAGACTGACTCCGTTCAAGAAAACCTCTTTCTTATGTCATATAAATTTACCACTATTTTCTGCATATTATTAGCATTTAGTCTTTTTCATGCAAATTCACAATTATAACTTTCAGCTAAAGTAGAAACGCACTCCGTACTAAACGAACTAGTTATTGGTAAAGTTAAATTAGAATGGATTAAAAGAGCATTCTTTTTTATAAAGGGGCAGATATTTTTAATGATTGTATATAAAGTTAGTTGCCGTCTTTTTATTTCTTTTTATATTTATATTTTAAGACTTTTATGTAGGTTTTTAGATTTTTTGCATATTTTAAAATTATTTTTTAATTATTTATTATTGATTTATTTAATTTACACAGGACCTATGTTGATAACAGTCTTATAACTGAAATGGTCATCCTGCATAAATATGTTTTATATTATTATTATTATTATTATTATAGTTCTTTTGTAACTTTTCCAGCTTTTGATATTTAGATGAGGTCTTTTGTCGCAGATTTTTGCAGTTAAATGCAAAACATGCACGTTGCTTTGTATCAAAATATACTTAAATAAATGCCTTCATCTAAGAGAAACTTTTGTCTCCCTTTCAATAAAGCAACATTATTACTCATCCTGCCTTTTTTGGTTATACCTTCAAGTCGTATATTTTCTTTCTTTTTTTTGAGGGGGGGTGGTGCTTAAGCTCTTTTCACTTTCCTTTCTTTTCACAAAGGAATCAAGACGATAGTAATGTAGGAAACATCTTTGTTTGACAATTTGAATGATTCAAACCTGTTCCCTCTCAAAATAAACTGATTTCTGTGACAGATCCCTTGCTTGATCTGAACTCGGTCTGTGAATGCTTGTCAAACTCGCTTCGAACCGTTGGAAATGAAGACTTCATACAATGCCATACCCAGACTCTTGACAACTGGCATAAAAGGTCGGTTACTTTGTTAAAGGACAGGATAAGTTTTAGATTTCATCGCTGGGCACAGATATACGGCATCGCTACTCGATATGTGAAAAAAGGGCCTGTTCTAGCTAGAAAGTTCCTTTTACTGAGCTTGCAATCTTGCGGCTAATCATTTAAACTTTGGAGATTGAAGGTCGCTCAAAAATTACTAAAGCGCCATTCTTAAATATATGGGCAAAAAGCGTGAGTTGCGGAAAGAGGAATTTTAATTAAAGACGGGCCAAATTGGCACTGAATAAAAGTGTTCTAGAAGAAGCAGTTTCACCCATACTTTGATGTAGTAGACTATTGAAGAAACTGTTTTACAAGAAAGTTGAGGCTGACAATGACCAAAATTGGATGAACATGCTAAGGTCACTGCAAGAAATTTCGCTAAGCATGCACTGATTTGATGAGAGCTTCAAAGGTCTTTAATGTTGTTTTCTCTAAAATTCTGATAGCACAGTAAGTGTTTCCCGGCCATTTGTGCAATTAACTGGGAGGTTCACTGAAGTCAAAAAGTGTAAGAACTAACGCAAACTGTAACAGAGCGCTTTTCAGTTGAATATCGTCAAACCAGAACCAGACTATGCACTCTGGCCAATCACAATGGACACCGACAATCCAGTCAACCAATCAAATCCCAAGCAAATACATGTAACTGACGCGAGGCGTGTGAGCGAGCCATCAGTGGTTTTGGTTTTACTTCTGATTGCACCTTAAAGTGTGGCGCGAGTTTTCTTAAGCCAATCGCGTAGCATGATAATGAAAACCAGAGAAAATGCGACTTACTGTCGACACTTAAGTGGTCTTTAAATATAAACGAGGAAACGTAAACGCATTATGGTCTCACATCAAGCCAAGCAACTACTGTCAGCCAAATTATACTGCATTATCGGTTAAATCACTCGATTAAATTTTTTTACCGTTTAATTGCACTGAAGATTATAACATTGATTCGTACAGCTGTACTTATGTCACTTGCTACAAAATATGTTAGTGTTGTCCCGCCAAGTCCGTGTCCTTCCATGCCCCATTGCAAGGAATGTGATTGCCTTGACTGATCTTGTTCAAGATAAACAAATAACAACAACGAACTCAAATAACATGTCAAACAAACAACAAGACCAATAACAACAAAACTAAATAGCATATCCTGACGCACTTATCATTACTGTAAGACCTCTCAGGCACCGTTGAAGACCTTACAAATAACAGGATTAAAGAAATGACTCATTGTACATTGTAACTGACTCATTGTACATACGCCGAGTAGACAGACAACGCTGATGTCCAGGTTTAGAATATCAAAGGCAGGCGTGGATCCAGGATTTTCTTTGGAGGGGTGCTCCACAAAGGAATGGCTTAACTGACTGGTGAGGTTAGCAAATTTTAAAAGCGAATACGAAGAAGAATGCTTCATATCCGAGGAGATGCGCACCCCCTGCAACCTCCCCCCTAGATCTGCCCCTGAAAGGTACGTTTTCCTGACAAATGCTAAAAGTTTAGACACAACCAGGCACTAAGGATAGTAATGTAACTTAAGAATTACTGGTGATCATCTATCGAAAAAATGTTTCATATTTCAGCGGTATTAGGCTTCGCGTTAAAGAAGTTGTTGAAGTTCCGGTATTGATACATTTTATTTATTTGCTAGGTGAGCCTTGTTTTCACCACGACATAGGCACAAGCACAAGCATAAGCTTGTGGCGAGGATGTCAACAACACAAGCGTAAGCACGCAAGCATGCGCAGAATTATTTTCGGTTCCATACCTTCTCGATAGGCATAACCTCTAGCACAGGAAGGAAAAAAAGCTTTCTTCTACTTGTGATCTTTCTTATGCTTGTGTCATGGGAGTCCTCAGCAACGTTACGCTTATGCTTGCGCTTATGTAGTGGCGAAAACCAGGCTTTACATTTTGCGGCGCCGGTAACATACCCTAGGATGCAACTCAAAGCAACAATATTCTTTGCTCTTTTTGCTACTTCTTTATTTGTCTTTCTGTAAATAAGAAAAATCTTTTGGATACATTTTTCACAGAGGCTCATATGATTTTTCGATATTGGTGTATTATTTTTATCATCAGAATGTCAAATCGGTTGCCGACAGATTAGAGCCAGCGAGTTTACTGTGATTGGTTAATGGTTTGCGGACATAACTTATTTATCAATAGTCTACTGGTGCAAGACCCAATATCGAACTGATCCAATTCCAGAGATCAAACAACTTGACAGTTTATTACGGCGGAAAAAGCTGTTTGGCAAGCGTCTTGGCCACGTCCGTGTGGATTTGACAAGTAATAGGTAACGTACTTAAGAACTTTTCAAGAACGTTTCGGCGCTCAAATTGCGAAAAATGAAAATGTCCAGCCTTGGCCTCAGCTTCAAATCTAGACTTTTGATAAAAAGTGTAGCTGGGAAACGAACATTTCACAATATGAAAATAAGCTAATTGATTCTGCTCCCATCAAGCATCATTTAATTTAGAGTAAAGTAGCTTCCTGCTATAAATGTAGCATGTTTGATAATTCATTTTGATGTAGGTGTTATGAATACGAATGGTCACCCCTCATGTGTACTCCGAGGCTAAAAAATAGTTATCCAAGATTTTTTTACTGTTACTCAACTTCACGTTCATTTTTGTTTCAATGAACGCCATTTCAAAGATTAAGTAATTTTCTACAAAAAACTAGCTAATAAACGTTCGCAGTGTATGTATTTACCCTTTCAGACTTTCCTTTCCGTAAATTATCGCGATGGAATAATGACGAATTTTCACTTTTGTTTAAACGCCTCCACTTTAATAGACGAGATGAATGGCATGTTTTAATTCACAGGGCGATGAATAGTGCAAAGTCATTAACTGTACCTCTTATAAGTGACACAAATTTTCATGTTCAACTTTACTTTTCTTTATTTAATAAAAAAGTGAAGACATCTGGCACCACAATTAACAGCTTTTCGTCACGTTCAATTCTATCCATTTTACCTACACAGAAAAAGACATCAAAAATTCGATAAGCGCAGGACTAAATGATATCAGTGTTTAGAAGGTGAATATATCTAATTTTGATCTACACCATTATTAATGCGGTGTAGCTAGTATTTTCTAACATTAACCTCAACGAAGCAATCGTTATTGGCTTCAACTTAACTGATCAAACCTTTTTTTTCAGACTTCAAAGAGCCAAGCGTTTCCAAGAGTGATTTCGGATCTCTCTGACTAGTGTGAACCATTAGTAACATCGCTGCTTGCTTTTTCAATGCGTTATCCTCAACGTCTCTACAGAGGTACCTTGCTAAGGTAACCTAACAAGCTTGTTCACGAAAGACATAGGCGACTCTACATTGCTATCATTGCCTCGTTGTCAATTGACTAAGGGAAACTATAGGCAAAGCTATATAGCTATGGATGCTGGCAGAATGCAAGCTCTGCTTTGCTCGGGTTATTTATCGAGAGGGTATACGTTTTTCTTTTCTACGATAAACGTTTTCCTCTCTATTGCTACAGTTCTAGGGAATGCAGTGATCCTAGCTGCGCTGCGCAAAGAATCGTCTCTCAATTCGCCATCAAAGCTTCTATACAGCTGCCTCGCTGTCACTGATCTTCTGGTTGGTCTGATTGTGGGGCCAGCCGCTGCTGTACATTTCACTATGTGGAGTATTGATATTGGCCAGATGGTGGACCTCTGTGCGTACTCTGCCGCCATCAGCATTCTCAGTTTCACAATTTTGACTTTAGTGTCATTGATAACGTTGACAGCAATAAGTGTGGACAGACTTCTCGCTCTGTCGCTAGGGCTGAGATACAGACACGTTGTAACTATGAAGCGAATTCAAGTATTACTCGTCTGTGTTTGGATTCTCAGCATTTCGTATACATTGATGATGCCGTTATGGAATTATAGTATTGCTAAAATCTGTGGGTACACTTTACAATCAGTTTGCCTTGTGGTGTCGGCGTTTTGCTACGCGAAAATCTTCCTTACACTCCGACATCATAAAACTAAGGTGCAAGTACGGGTTCACCAAGGTCAACCGAATGGAAGAGGAATACCACTTAACATAAAGCGATACAGAAAAACATTATCAGCTGCAGTGTGGGTCCTGATAACGTTGGTGGCCTGTTATCTCCCACATATTGCAGTCACGGCTCTGTTTTCAATTTATGGCCTCTCTCCACTTTTACGAACAATGTGGGGGCTATCAGGAATTCTTGTTTTTTTAATCTCATCTTTAAACCCGCTTCTTTATTGCTGGAAAATGAAACAAGTGAGGCAAGCAGTTAAGATCACGATAAGACAGGCATTATGCTTGTCGGATTAATCAGTTAACCAGGATTCATTTCTTAACTTAGCCCGGCTTTATACCTAATCTGTCCACAAACGTTTATTTTTTTGCTGCGAGTTATTTTTCTTCGAGCGCACGAGCGAGCGAGCGCGCGAGAGCGGCTTTCCACAGGGTCACCCCCTTGAATACTTTTGCTTACGATCTCGACGAACTCAGGACAAAATAGTGGGCTTATGAACAGACTAGCCCCACCAACGGTAATGTGTTTTCTTTTGTATAAACGTAAAAATATTTGATGAATGGGCTCACGGGCTGGAAGAAGGGATTTATCCTAAAACTTCCAGGAGCTCAGTTGTTTATCTTGCGCGGAAGGTTTTATGTGTCAACTTCGTATCCATGATATACGACATTGCCATGGCAACCACAAATTCAAATTTTAGCTAAGCAGGATGTTTTATCTTTTTTTAACATAATTCTTCTTTATTTAATCACTAATTTTCCAATTTTCATTTGTACGCGTCATTACCAATTTGGATTAGCTTTTAATGATTAGCGTTGGCGCAATTTCTATGATTTGAAACGGAGGTTAAGTATTCTTGTTGTTACTGAAGCCGTGTTGCAGTATTGATTGGGTCCACAGCCCCATTAATATCCAGGGCTTATTGTACCATTTTCTTGTTTACTTTTCATTATGGGTTATTAAGTACCAGAAAATTTTCTTACTGTTAGAATTTCTATTGATGTAAACTGGCCTGGTCTGTAATAATCAAGACAACACCAGTTGACAAAGAGAAATTCAGACTACCTATTTATTAAGAATCAAAACTGTCATACATTTTTCCATGGTATGGCACTATCATTCCTTGTGTACTGGTAATGCGTCTTAAGTGAAGGACCACTAATATTTAAAGTCCAATCAAATAATCTTTATTTCTCACAAATTAAAACAGCGAGAAAGTATGCATTGGTAAACAAGTATGTACATTTAGTTATAGTCTGGAACTGTGTAAATACAAAATCAAAATAATATTATTCCTCAACTTATTAAATAAAAATTATGTTAGACATGATCAGTAGATAATGACCATCTACAATGTAACAACTCAAAAACAACTCAATAAAGTAATCTAAAATTGAAGCATTGCATTTGGGTCTTTGAATTTAAAACCCTATAGTCCCAAGAGGAATCAAAATCAAGTTTTTCCCTTTCTAAACCAATACATAATCATCGACAAAAAACCCACGAAAATTGACCAAACAATCAACATTTGACAACTTGCCTTGAAGTTGAAGCAATTCACCTGTAGTGTAAGAAACGTATGGAGACAATTAAGGACGACTTTTATGTTGAACAAAGGAGCCCAAAGTGTTAATGCACATATCACCAGCTTCCAGTTCTTAGGAATATGTAATAAATAGAGAGGGTCTGGAAGGGGTCTTTGCCAATGGTTTGAGCAATTCAAGACTTTCTCAGAGATTAACAGTTTGTAAAGGTATAATATAAATTCACAGGGCTGATTGAGTTAAATTGTCAATGCCTTTGTGCAATAGAAATGGAATCTAGGAGAATTCCTCTTTTAAGCTTTCCCCTTCATATATAGGTGGCCTATATTTTACCAGGGTTTGACATCAAGAGGAAGCTGCTGAGACATGTACGATATATGTATAACCTAACCGAAACTTCTGCTTTACAATGCATACAGGGCTACCTCTTTTTAGCAATGCTAAATGTTTGAGATTATCTCGTAGGGACTGGTCAGCTGCCACAACTTTACCTGATGTGGCCAAGTCCTTTTCAAATTTTCCTCTGAAGAATTCCTTTGTTCTGGTGTTGCACAGTTTATGAGGCATGTCACTCTAAACCTTGTCGATTACATTAGACTCTACATCCTTAACTGATGCTTTACACTTCTCCGCTGACCATTTGAAGGATTTCAACAATTGATGATCATTGTAAACATTGAAGTGAACAGCTTCCAAAAAGTTGCTCTTGTATTTCTTCAAACTTCGCTCTTTTACATATTCCCTGACGACAGGTTTCTTTCACAGGTCACCAAAAAATATGCCAAAACGTCATAAAACAGATGCATACAAGTGCGTCCCAAGTGTAACTATAACAGCTCTTTTCTGAAAAAAAAAAAAAAAAAAAACGCATAGGGGAAATCAGCTGTAGCACTGAAATAAAAAAAAAATTGATCCAAAGAAAGCCAAGAGTTATTTCTGTTGAAAATATAAATTGTTTGTAGCCTTTCAATATAATATGAAAACGAAAGAGGCTTACACTGATGTTGACAGTGAACCAGGGGGGCCTAGAATCTAGTCTGTCACGATGTGTCACACACGGCATTTTGATGCATCAAAACGTAGGGCTCTGTATATCTTTTGCGAAAGGTGGATAGAATTTGTATTTTTATGTGACACATGATTTAGCCTGTGCATTTTTACGTGAAAAGTGATTGCTTCTTTTTTTCTGTGAACGTGAAGCTTTTTCCGAATTTTTTGTGATGCGTGAAAAGGCCAATTACTTATGCGTGAAATTGTTTTCAGAAGAGGTATAGGGGACCGTCTTGTTTCTGTTTAGTACATACTCGTTGTAAAGATTTCAAAAAAAGAGAGAAATAAAACAGTTCAATTTGCTATCATAATGAATTATCTTATTACGATAAAATATATGTAAAACTACATGTCTGAAAGCTACATTTCAACCCATTTCGTACATATATCACCCCTAGAAATTTTTGTCATTAAAATTATACTGTAAAACATTTTTAGTTAGGGTTTGTTGCATGGAAACATCGATAAACTTCTTGGGAATCTCGGGTAAAATTTACATAGCGAGTTTTTCTGAGTACTTTTTGATTGTGACCCGTGACCCGTGACCCGTGACCCGTGACCTGTGACCTGTGACCTGTGACCTGTGACCTGTGACCTGTGAAAGAAACCTGCCGATTCTCTGAAGTTCAAATCTAACTCTCTCATGAAGTTAAGAAATTCTTTCTTGACAGAAAACAAATGGCCTTCGTGAACAATCTTGAGAGCCTCTGGAAGACGGCTTTTGTCAGTTTCTTTCAGCTAGCTTAATGAGAAAATTGATTTCGCTTTCTATCTGACTTCGGCTTTGAATTGTTGTTTTGCATTTTACGTTTTCTTTTCTTTTCTGATGAAGTATCTTTTCTCAATCATTTGGCAAAGAGCTGGGCAGACATTCGGAATAGGACGATATCATCATCCGATGTAATGTCCTGCTGAATATGAAGCAGCCGAAAAAATTGTATGACTCTGTTCTTGGAAAATCCTAAACTAGAGAATGCAAGACTCCTGTGACTGCCCGAATCGTACTCGATAGTAGTAGAGTAGTAGCAGTTTTGATCTTAAATAATTTTAAACCCTAATGGTACAGTTAGTTACATTTTTGTTTTATTGGAACTTTTTTATTTTTTAATTCGTAAGATGATATTGTAATTTTAAGTAGAAATGGTTTTAATTTTAATTACAAACATTGTAAAGCGCTATTGAGCCCTGGAAATGAGCGCTATATAAATTCATCTCTTGTATTGTATTGCACTCGATGAATATTCATTTGTAAACGCTGAAAATCTGCACTGCATACCTTTGAATTATTGCGTGAACGATCCAGGTAGCTGTTCAAACTTGTCATCCAGCGCTTTGAAAAGTGAGCCTTTCTTTCTGTCTTTCTGAAGATAGTTCGCAATTTCAAACTGACGAGCTGAATGTAGTGGAAGAACACGTGGTGTCCTAGGTCGAAGCTCATTGCAACGAACATCAAGAATTTCTTGAACAAGCTGACCATGTGTTTCGTGCTGCTTTCCTAGTTTTTCTGAAAGTAGTCCCAACACATGGGACGTTTGGCTTCCAACTTAATTCCTAGATCATCCAGGTCTTTCTGAGTGAGCGCCTTTGGTTTTTTCTTCCCAGGTTGTTGTTTACGATTCGCCACGTTATCCTTTTTGCCTTTATTTTTGGATGCCGCCCTACTCGAATTGGCGCTTTTACCTTTGGCAGGACGAGCATTTATCTCCTGTTTGCCACCAGAGGAATCTTTTTTTTCTCTTCTGATTCACATTTGTTCGCGCCAAAACACGCGCACGTGACACGTTGCGTTACACGTGATCGACTGACCTTTGTATCTTTTTGAGCGATTGTATCGTATTACGTTGTTGTCGTTCGTTTGAGAATAAATCGTCTCAAAAGGTTTACCGTTTTGTGGTCTTTAAATTACGTGAAATCGTCCTGAACAACATTTCTACTCTTCTTTCCTCTCCTGTTGCCCGCTGATGTCGAGAGTTCCTGAACATGTTCACTGTCCGTGTCATTTTCACAGCTTGCACCACCAACGTGCGAATAATCTGAATCGCTACATGTACTGTTTTCGGACTCAACTTCTGCGCTAAAATCAGATATGCCCGACAGCGAGTCATTGGAATCCAATGAAATTGTGGAGCCTATTTCCCTCTGAGAATGGTCCGTCCAGAAATATCATTTTCCTTCATTTTGATACTCGCTTTCATCGACAAACTGTATCTCCACACTGTCCGCCATTATTTTGCTTTCACTAAGAACATCAGATCGAGATTGACCTTGATGCGGACGTTTCGGAAAACAGACTTCCGTCGACAACCCATCAACAAATAACTTAAGTGGAATTGACATATCCCAAAACCCGGACTAGAAGCCTCTCTCTCTGTCCCCTCATTTTTTATTGCGTTGGTAAATTTATCTGCAGTCACAACAACAGCTAGCTCATGGTTATCCGCTTAATACCAAAAAACCCCTCTGAGATGAAAGTTTAAGGGGGAGGAGATTCAATCAATACCACTCCACTTGTATTACAATCTATGCCATGGCAGTAGAAGCATCGTTCTAGTGTTGAAGGATGAGCTTATGCTGAATGTTTTTTAGAAAATTGACCTCAATGTAAGGAACTTGTAATTATAATGTAGTAGTTTTCAATAGAGTATCGAAAGTAATTCACATTTACTTTACATTTACGCTAAGCAATTGGCTTAAAAAAATCTCGCCCCTTTGTCATCCCGATCAGAAGTAAAACCAAAACCAATCATAACTCGCTCATACAGGTTTTTAAAGAAGCTTCAAAGCGGGGACAACCACTTATTAATCAAAGTGTCTATGAGCGACTCAACTTGGAAAATGGATCGTCCGTAAACAGTGACAATTTTGATGCCACTGACTTCAGGTTTTAATCCGTAGCTTAAGTTAAGTTAAGCAAGAGCCCACTGGCATTGTTAAGAAATAGTGCAAAACGTAACGGTAAGAGAGTACACGAGGAGACGTAACACTGTTGAAAACTTTCATGAAGTTATCGGTCCGAGAGACCGAGTTATCCTCGTCCGAGACACCGAGACAATTGTAAAGAAAGTACCGCTTCTTTCCGATCACCAAAGCAAGTAATAATTCTCATTTTCATTCTTCTCAGTTTTTTCGTTCCTTATTTCCCCAGCCAGTATTAGTGATTTTTATTTTTTATCATCTTAGAAATTGAAAAATGCAAAACATGCGTTCAGCGTAGAGTCACTATATCACAAGGACAGCACCACGTCTCGCCCGCTCAACAAAGTCATGAACGTCCCACGAGTCATGAACATTTGTATTTTCTCGGTATACAAACGAGTCTTTAGGCGAGTGTGTATACTAAAAAAATACAACTGACAAGTAGGATATTCCATGGTATACCACTCGAGAGCTCTGCATAACAATAATATACCATGCCATAGAAAATATCAGGAGCCATAATCAGGGACGGAGACCGTAAGCGCGCGCTATTTCTAGTATTGGGGCTGTCCCTATGATACGGGACAATTTTTCTATTTTTAGAACAAATTGCGCCATCATGTGCGGCACGCGCGCGTACGTGCTGCGTGGATTTTTGCGGATATAGCGCGGGGAAATGGCGTCCGAAATTCCCGAAATGTTTGATGCTTTTGGCCCACAAATCAATACGTTCATGTCTGTTGGAATTTTGCTTCAGTATTTTCGTCGTAAGCTGCTCCAGTTTGAGTGAAGCACGACAGTACCGAATTTAGTTATGTCCCGCTTTATATCGCTGACCAAGTTGTGTTCCGCTGCTTCTTTTACTAGAGCTCCACATTGCTCCACTCTACGTTTCACATATGTTGAAGATTAACAGCTTTTCCATGACACAGCGAAAAACCAGTTGGATATATTTGGATACAGCACCGTTTCAGGACTTCAAAGTTTCCCTCCTCTTGCCACACGTTTGCGAGGATTTCACCAGAGTCTATCTCGACCGAAAAGTAAAACAAAGTAATTGCAAGTTTGAGTTTCGTTTCGTTTGTACTGAAGCAATGCTTGATGCTTTATCAAGACCCAATAAGTGACAATAAAGTTTATGTCTGTAGATGCTGCTCAATTTTGTTCGTGTAAAAATTCAATAAATTGTCTGTTGTCGATGAATAAGAGCGCCCGCCAATGCGTGTTTTGTACAGTCAGTAAAACATGACAAATTGGACTTCCCCACTTTCGTGTGAAAACGTACATCGAACTCATATAACATCTCTAGTTCTTAAATATATTTAAGGTTGATAAATGTTTGATAACATATTAAAAGCTTAGCTGAAAATATGTGAATACAGCAGAAATAATCAACAAAGTTACGATGACGCTTTCCGTCTTTAATCAACTCGAAAAACGATTTCGATTTCGTTGGTTGAGTTAGCAAAACTCCTTGTCTATTTTATTTTCGCAGTGTAAAATTTCACTATGTTAAAGAAATACACATGATGTTAGTAGCCTTTTGGCGTTGGTGAAAATTGTTGCAGCATCTCAGCGCAAAAGACAACGAAAGAAATCTTTGTCAAGATTTGTTGACAATTGAAATTGAAGGTGCACGCGCTGCACTATGCAAATGAGCTACTTATGTACGCGTCAGACTTTCCTTTAAAAAACTTTTGCAAACTCGCCAAACAAACAGAAGCAATAAGAAACTGTCAAAAACAGGGTTTGCTTATGATTAAGCATTGTTTGGGAAACTCTCAAACTAACTCGATACCAGGGTAAAGAGTTTTCTTTCATAACTTTTCTTTACAGAACAAACGCAAAAGCTTACGCGTTCAACTAGCGTGGGCACATGTTATTATTCATTCACAGCGCGAAATTCAAGTCTTGTTTTCGACCCTGAAAAACTCACCTTTTCCATCAGCTCAGAGCATAAAACTAAATATAAGAGCCCTGGATCTAATTCCTTGCCTTATTCCCTGTCATCGCTGTGAAAAATCTGCAAGAGAATCTCGCAACTCTCACCATTTGATCACGCAACGTGACAACATCCACGCGCGAACTCCCGACACGTGCGTGGATCCGCGCGGATAT
Organism: Orbicella faveolata; assembly: GCF_042242905.1. NCBI lineage: Eukaryota > Metazoa > Cnidaria > Anthozoa > Scleractinia > Merulinidae > Orbicella > Orbicella faveolata. The sequence continues at coordinate 11,091,731 of NW_028301539.1, read as the reverse complement.
ATGACGTCAGGATGGCGCAATTTGTTCTAAAAATAGAAAAATTGTCCCATATCATAGGTGCGCGCGGATCCCAAGACTTACGGTCTCCGTCCCTGATTATGGCTCCTGAAAATATACAATCACTGTGGCGTATGCGCGGCGCATGACGGGAAGGTTGTGTGTAATACTGAAATATACAACAGCTTCCCTGCATTCTGATTGGCTGTATTTTCTATGGCATGGTATAGATAAGTGTAATCACAATACACGACGTTATTACATTTCACGACAGTACCCTTTGGATGCGACAACCTTATACTGTAAAATTTCGACGTAATGTACCAATTTCTTCCCATTGAAATCTCAAACACAAGTAAAAAGCTCTTTCATAGTAAATTCTCCAAGACGTTTGTAGCAAACGGTCACGCCGGCAGACTCTGATGAAGACCGATCGAGGTAATTAAGGTAATTCCCCCTAAAATAAAACTGTAACTAGATTTTTGTTCAAACTTTGTCCACTGAATATCTATCATATGAGAACTTTAATTATAAAATAAAAAGGGGAGGTGCCCATGCTCGTTAAGGAGCAGTGAGGCATTGAAAATGTCCCATTTTAGCGTTATTTAATGCTTATTACAAGAACGCATTCCACGTTATTGTAAACTCTTTGTGAGCCCAGACTAAAGAAAACACAAATAAACTTTTTAAGTTTGATTTTGACAGACAGCTGAATCCTTGTTAAAATATTGGAACCAAACTACATGCTACGGCTATCAAACTGCAAAATAGAAAAGACTACAGTGCAGCTGCTATTTTCCTTATTTATTCCATTTTCAACGATAGAAATCATATCAGTCTTTTCTCACGCAACTTGTAAAGCTAATGATTAGTTGATTAAAATGAAGGAAAAAAATTTGGGGTGCCCGAGCTCGTTAGTGAGCTATAGCTATTTTTCATCTGACAGAACTCAATGTCAAGGCAAATCCGCCATGTTTTCAATGTGCACGTGCACGAGCGCTCGCTAATGACGTCATGAATTATGCGCATTAAGGTGTTGAAGACCTAAATGTAATAACTGACCTTAAATGTAATAAACTCCTAAATGTAATAACATTTGGCCTTAAATGTAATAAACTCCTAAATGTAATAACATTTGGCCTTAAATGTAATAACACCTAAGTGTGACAACATTTGGACTTAAATGAGATGGTTTATAATCACGTCATCATTGACGTCATCAAAGGCGTCATTAATCAACTCACTGTTATTGCATAAACCACGTGATCTGTTGCACCATCTGTCATCTCATTAAAAGGGTTCTTTTATCGCAACGAGTAACATGTGTTTTCGGGTTCATAAATGTCGTCTGGTAACACAGAAGGCTTCCTGTTTCCTTGTGAATTTACACGATCATCTAAGGCCACGGAACTATGCAAAAATAATGCCAATGCAACTGCTATAGCGAAAGCGGTATAACCCATGTTGAATCAAATAGAAAGACTCATTACTCTTAGCTAATTGAAGCAAAATGACGGTATTCAGCACGTGCGCTTTTTCAGACAGATATCAATTAAGTGTCTGGACATCCAATGTACATTTGTGATCTTTGAAGATAACCGGCGAGCGGCCTGCGATCGGCGAGTTGGTGTTCTTTTTTAAATTATGAAAGTAATTTTCTTTAATAATATTTTCACAATGTTATTTTATGTTAATTATAATTGCAACTGTGGAACATTTGTTGAGTATGTAAGTGTTTGATCAAACTCAATTTGCTGTATTATCCAACTTGTTCATTTTAGTAAAACAAGGATTACTGATAAGTGGTGATAAGGATAACAGGGATAACATCTTATCTCCTGATATCGGAAACTAATTAACTCGCACTTTTGGTCCTTGGATAGCGCTCTTCATTTTGCATTTCAAGACAGGCAAAATGTTTGTCGAGTTTGGATGCAGTGTCCAATTATGTTAATCAAACGCAATCATTAAAGCAGGAATTCTTTGTTAAACAGTTTTTCAAACCTACAGTTTGGAAATGCTTCGTCATTTGCGAAATATTACCCCATGGGGCATAATACAATTGATACTTTTAAAGAAAAAGCAGATTCACATCGGTAGGTTGGAAAACCAGGAATTCGGAATTTTATTAAAAAAAATAAAAAAATAAATTAAAAAAATAAATAAATTAAAAAAAAAAAGAGATAATCAGAGCCAGGGTCGCATGTTTTCTGCACGATCTAGTACAGTAGTACACTTATCAACTAAAAACGATCTTTCCTTGCCCGCGTCTTCAGTGCAAGATCAACTTGATCGCCACATTGCAATTCACATATGGGAGAAAGCTGGGCGACTTCTTTCACGAGAGGATACCATTCTTCCAGCCCCATCTAGAGATAATTCTTTAAAAGCATTCTCGGTGTTATCAGAATTTGGTGACGCGCCAAACTTTGTTCAAGTTTCCAGCAATGGGAAAATAACTTGCACGTGCAAAAACTTCAAACCTAAAAAGATTTGCGCGCATGTTGTTAGTGTCGCCGAAAAACAAAACAGTTTGAACGAATTTGTCAAGTGGTATCTGAAACAAAAGATACCTAACAACTTAACAGCTGTTGCCACGCTAGATGTAAACGTAAAAGCTTCCGGAAGGAAACCGAGCGCCCCAAGACGTCGAAGGCAAGCAAAAACTGACGTTCAAATATATAGCTCTTCTTTGCCGCCAAGTTCCCTGTCTGTATCAAGCACACCTCATCTTCCTCAAATACAAATCACAGCCGACCAAGGACCATCGTGCAGCGTCTCGTTATCATCGGCCTCGTTACATCCACCCATACGACCCTCTTTATCGGTTCCTACAGCTCCCCCCGTACAACATTCTGGGCTTACTCAATCTTGCAGATATCCGCCACCCACTTATCCATATTTAAATTCACTACCTATTCAAACCCCATCCGTTAATCCACATGTCGCTGTACCTCCAGGTTTTCCACTACCACCAAAACCTCCCATTCCACCCAGTCACAACCCATACTTTTTAACAAAACTCAAAGGAAACATTGCGCGCTGTAAAGGGTGTGAGGGTTTCTTTCGTAAGGATTTACCGGAAAACACTATCGACTCTGTTGCCGTAATTGGGCGGAAAGAGAGTGACTGGTATCCATTTGTTTATGAAGATGGATCAAAGTGCTGGAGAATGTCAAGAGTTCAAAACCACTACTACCACATAAACTTGCCCTGTCTGAAGAACCGTAACCACGACTTCACAATATCTCACTTAACATCTTTGTTAAGCAGGATGGAGGGAGGACTTATTATTTCTAATGCCATGGCACAAGAGCTATGGGAGAGAATCGGAGAAACGATATTTCAATAGCGTGACAGCCAGCTTAACTATTTAGGATTGCGTTACTAATATAGGCCGCTAGGAATAATTGAAGACAAGAAAACTCAATGTACAATGTACTATCATGCAAAGAAAGAACAATTAAACCTTTTTTAAAAAAAGCCAATGTTCCGAATTCCAATCACTATGCCTTCTCGTCCAAATTCATAACTTCTTTAACAAAGCTTCAAATCTCTTGTGTGACACACCTTTTACTCAGAAACAAAGAACAAAGTACAGGGAATGTGAGGGTGTTTCTTGTTAAGGTTTTTTCTTGTTTTCTGTATATTTTTTTATAATTTAAAAGTAAGGTATTGCGTGACCACATATCGTGACTCAACTGCAACCGTCTGATTGTCAAGCCGCAAGAGTCCAGAGTTCAGATTCTAGGTTTTATTATCACTTTAAATTAATAATTTATTTTTTCTTTACATTTATTTATTATTATTATTATTATTATTTATTATTATTATTATTACTATTATTATTATTATTTATTTTTTTATTTTTTATTTATTTATTTTTTTAATTTATTTTTTTATTTTTTTTTAATAAAATTCCGAATTCCGAATTCCGGATTCCGAATTCCGAATTCCGAATTCCGAATTCTGGTTTTCCAACCTACCGATTCACATCATCCTACTGGGAAAATTGTAAACGACCAAAATATCGGACTCTGAGACCTTTTTTTCCAGACACAGTTACGTATATAAAAAAGGAGACAGATTGAAGGATCGAACTATCCAGACTCGCTGTGTGTGGTCTCACAAGAGAGCCAAATCGAGATATAAAAGGCATTTAAACCATGAAACGACAACAGCTATTTCAAATGCACCTTGCGTCGCGTCCTGGTGACGTTGTCATCACGGCATCCGGTACCACTGTGATAGTTTTGTCTGGAATTGTTGTTTGGACTGATCAGGTTGTGATTCAAGAACGGACTGATTAATCGCTGGCGTCTTGAAAATATTTTCTGCGGAACCATATTGGTTAACAAGTAGATTTAGAAACAAAAACGTCACGCTATTACCAACCTATCGAAATTTGTTTGTATGAGAAGGAATTTAAAGGCTGGAATAAGGATTCCCGCTTACAGGGATTGTGTGTAGTGTCACGTGATTATTTTACTAAACAACGAGGTGGTTACGTCAATGATGACGTTTGTGTAACGTTGTTTCATTTAAGTCCAAATGTTGTCACACTTTGGAGTTTATTACATTTAAGGCCAAATGTTATTACATTTAGGAGTTTATTACATTTAAGGTCAGTTATTACATTTAGGTCTTCAACATAAGGATGCCCAATGCAAATGTGAGGAATCACCTTAAAAACCTACAAAAAAATTAAACAATTGTTAATTGGTTCATGTCTCATGTTAATGAGAGGGATCATGTTGGATAATGTTAATTAGGTAATGTCTCACACCGTATTCACTTTTCTATGGTATTTCCTGACCGAGGATGAACAGGGAAAGATATATCGTAAAGAAGAAGAGAAAAATATATTGACTATGAGGTGGGTGCTTCAAACGAAAGTATTCATGTTACTGTAGACGGGCATTCAACGAACCTGGATCTGTTCTTGATTTTACATGTTACATGTTACATACCCCGCAAAATGGGCTTTTGTGCAGGGATTCACCGCTGGCTGAGAGAAATGCGTTTGACTTTTCCCGTTGAAGGTGTAAATAATGCCCTGCGACCACACCCAATCGTCCAGTTGTTGGATGTAGCGTGTGTTTTACATTTCTGCAGTCTGGGAGATTTTGTCTGGGAGCTATTTTCACTTTCCTTCCTGGCACAAAGGAATCAAGATATTACGGTGTAGGAGACTTCGTCATTTTTTTTTGAATTGGAATGATCTACTGTTGGAAAACTGACAAAGCCTTCAGGCTCTTGATAACTGGCATAACAGTTTGGTTATTTTGTTAAAGTGTACCTAACCCCAAAACATTTTATCGCTGGCTACTTTAGGTTCGATGAATGCACAGATTTTTTTTTTTTGTGTGCGGCATGACTACTCGCCTCGATGTGGGTAAACAGCTCACGAATTATTCTTTTCCTTTTCCTGCCTTTTCAGCATTGAGAACCTCAACTAACTAGCTAGCTAATTAACTAGTTGTTACTTCTCATAACGCATATACAACAATATACGTATTTCATAGGGAGAACTCCTATGTGAAAAGGTCAGGGATGTTCGTCGGAAAATTTGAATGAAAACCCACTTAGCGAGGTTTCGCTTTCTAGGTTTCCTACAGAGAAAGACTTTCTCTTCGGAACAGGAAACCTAGGAAGCGATTACTCGCTAAAATTGCTTCAGATCAGAAGGAAAAGCGAACAGACAAAAAAGCAACACGCTGTGGAATTGAGATAGGACGTTTTAATAGGAGCTTTCTAGTATTTGTACCTCCTAACATCTCTCGTAAATACTCCGGCCATATAGCTTGCAGTGCCGGCGTATTTTGGGCGTGCGAGTGCACATTTTCGTAGGGTGTTTCTTCCTCACGGGCGTAGATTGAGGGTGACTTCCTCTCGGGTTCCTAAACGAAGAAACACTATGTCAACTAAATATGACTTAACATTTTAAGTCTTGTAATTATTTTATGACGAAAAAGAACTACATAATTTTGAACTCACTGGGAGTCGAACCCGGGCCACTGAGCCCTTCCTTACCACTGTAGCACCGTGCTGCTAGCTGCCGGAAAACCTAAAATTTAAACTACATATAATGAATAGTAATATAAATTAATATAGAGTTACCCTAACATACAAATGAAAGCTAACCGCAAGCAAAATGGAGTGACACTAACCGCAAGCAAAATGGAGTGACACTAACCGCAAGCAAAATGGAGTGACGCTAACCGCAAGCAAAATGGAGTGACACTAACCGCAAGCAAACCTAACCGTGCTAACCGCAAGCAAGCAAGGTAAACATGTACAGCGGTTTATTAACACGTCTACCTTGCATAAGCAACATCCAGGCGTCGAAACCCCATACTCCGCCCGGACGTTATATTTTTCCACTTTCGTATTAGGCCGCCATCTTGGATTTGGCAACTGTGGAGGATTAGGGCGAGGAAAAATTTGCCGAGGGAGTAGGCGTGAAGTGATGGGCAAGCGGGGATGGGGAGGGGAACGAAACTGTCTTTTCAATTACCGGTCAAGCATCCAATTACAATCCAAGATGGCGGCATCGAAAACCTGGTTTATCAGAATTTATCGAGCGTCCCGTTCCAAAATAACGCCTGCACTGCAAACTAATTCCCTGTCGAAGTCTTCTTATTTCACCATGGCGTAAGATGATGTACGCAAGATGACCATCGCTAACAGCTTGAGCTTGGGTCTTCTCCAGCAGTGCCGATTTGTCACCGATTGTCATCAGGTTTCTCTTTGTCCTACGCTCGTAGCAAATGAATTTACATCTTTCCTGCTTACGCTCTAATAGTATCGGTGATGCCATGGAAATCGAGAAGTAAGGCAACACGACAAAGCAGACAGAGCGAGAAGAATCGAATTTCTTACGGTACGCTGCAAGCAGCAGTTATACTCAAAATAAACGATGATGTAAAAAGTTCTTACGCACAGCACGCGAAACACGTCACAACAGAAGCTGCTCCCAAATCCAAACACAACTCAACACTAAGCACTTTGAACTGCGTTGAGATTAGACGATTAAAAGATAGGCATTGGGGAAAACCTGACGAACAATGAAAGGTAAATCTGAAAACAAAACATCGTTGTTGACGTCGTGTGCAAATCAACCGGTCAGCCGACTGCGAGAGTCACCATAGTTTTAGCCGCGGATCAAAAGCTTATATTAATTTTTCAGGTAACAATGCGAATTTCTTACCAGATTTTTTTATTATTTCATACCCGCTCCACAGTCAGATTGTTTTTGGTACTATGAATACTTTGCGAAAACCGAGCTACAGCAGGTTGAATCAACACTCGAATGAGCAAAATATAAATGCAAATAGTTGTGTTGTTTATGTCGTTTGGGTCCATTTCCCATTAACAAATCAGAACAATGGGATGGAAACCGGCTCAACAGCATGGCCGCCGTGACGTGAGTCATGAGCGAGAAAACTTGCCAGCACAAGAACGCATTATATTGTGTAATAACAAAAGACGAAACGCCTTGACGGTTTGTAGTCTTAGAGGAGATGTTTTAAGACAACTGGGCACCGTTTATCGACGAGACAACCAGGGCAATCAACGGCAGTGTAGAGAAAACGCGGAAATCGATGGCATTGACTAAGCGCGCGGTACAAACAAGTTCGCTGCTTCAGAAAGCGAAGGAAACTGCGGTACCTACGTGCCGTAATTCAATTTTCAAAAGCCAGACAGGAATGGAAGGATCTCTGCCACTCCTAAAGCGTAATCTTCACTTGGATCTCGTCTTCAAAGATTTCTTAGTTGCTAGTCTCCAGGCCATAGGCAGCTATAGGCTGGTTTTGAAAGCTTTTTACGACAATAACATGAAAGTTACTGAAAGATATTTTGGTTTTGGCATTATAGATCCTCTGCAAGTTAGCTGTAAAACATTTTTGAAACAGAACATATAGCAATGAGCGTGGAGGGAAGTTGCAAAGCCGTGATGGCAGCGTGGGAGTAAAATTCGTCACTTAGGCCTAAGGGAGTTAGCCCTTTACGACAGATGCATTGTCTAGAAAAAAAAGCTGATAGTCATCATATTTTCTTGACCCCTGACCCTCTTCTTCATTGAATCAACTGAATAGGGGATTTATTGAACAATAAACCATTGACATTAGAGTAAGCTAAATAAATCTTAAGCATGAAAAACTCCATCGCGAGCTGATCAAGTGACCCTCTGTACGGGCCCGGTTAGAAAACCCGAAAAGGGCGACAGTCTTGCTAGCTGGAGACTCCCTTATATTTGAAATACTTTTTGCAACTTAAATGGCAGTTCTCATTATGTGATACCTCGTTGTATAATAATAATTGACAATTACATTTAATGGGCGATGATTTCTACCAAGATATTAGATCCACAGAAAGAAAGCTGTGTACATATAACGGTAGAACAGAAATGTTTAATGGCGATAGAATGTATTTTAAGGACTATCAAACCATAGTTGTCAAACCTTATGCATGCTTTTTACGTTCAAGAGACTAAATTTATGCCATAGCGGGACATGTGCTTTTAATACTAACAGGAAAATATTTTTATTCTTTGTCACTGCCAATTGTAAGCACATTTTCTTTGGCATCACGCGAACTTCCCACGAGAGCGTCTGCGGTAAAGCTCTGCTGTTTGGCAAGAATAGTTGCACCAGCTGTGGCACACATTCAATGAACTTAGTGCCTAGGGTTTTATTCCTACTCTGTTAATAAGAGAAAAATATCTCACCTACATCAAAGAGTATGCGTTCTTCGGAAACATGTCGCCTATCGTTATGAATAAGTGATGAGTAATAACAATAGCGCAAATATATGAATACTCAACGATCCCAGAATTTGGGGTACATATTTAAATCGGCGTGAAGTTTTCATGGTAACGCACGGCACGCGAAACACGTCACAACAGAACCGCGTCGGAATCGAAACACAGCTTCTGCAAAAGTAAGCTCTTTGAACTACGTTAAGGTTAGGAGATTAAAGAAATAATAGGCACTGGGGAAAGCCTGACGAACACTGAAAGGTAAGTCTGAAAACAAGACATCGTTGTTGATGTCGCGTGCAAATCAACCGGTCAGCTGACAGGGTTACACTGAGTGCGAGCGTCACGGTAGTTTTAACCCGGTCGTTCTTAATTTCTTAACAATTCTGTTATTAGTTCATAGCAGTTTCACAGTCAGGTCAGTTGTCACAGTCAGGTCAATCGATCATTGACAAGAGAGTAACCTAAATAAATCTTCAGCAAGGAAAACTGCCACGTGAGCTAACTAGTGACCGATAGAGCCTGCTTCAAAACGTTGGAAAGGGATTTTCAAAAAAATTGTCAACCAATTGAACCGATTTTAACTTGGTCCAAAACTTTTAGCACTTGAATGGAAGCCAGAGAAAGTGGCTTTTGTGACGTAATAACAATAACATGCAAAGGCATTGTACCTGCATAGACACGCCAACTTGCCCACGATCATTTGTAACAAATTACAAACACAAACTATTCATTATTGAACGAGAAATGCAATTTATAACCTTGGGAGCTCATTTTAGTCGCGGCTTTCAGTTTACGAAGTTTTTGAATTTGCATTTGGATATTATTTATCATACATTGAGTTTGGCCTACGCATATCATTCTGTGAACACACGACGCCTTATTCAGCCACAAGCCGTTTCTTTCGCTAGTTTTCTTGATTCAGATGTTTAACTACCGACTATATTTTCGAGCGACTGGAAAAGCCGCTGATTTACAGACGAATGATTTTCAAATGAACGAGAAATGACGTTTATTTTTGGTCGCAGGGAAAACCCATTCAACGTCATCAGAGAGGTCTTCCCGTAAGCGTAACACGATACGCGATGATAAAGCCGAGCAGCGAAGATGAAGATAAAAACTCGTCTTGCGATCCAAGTTCGCGTAGTGCGCTTAGCGTTCTGTCATGCTAAACGAGGTGTTCTCCAGGGTAGAATGCTCAAGTGCGAGGGATCAAAACAGACTAACAATCTCGAGGACCTGTTGTCTACAAACAGGGAAGTGATTTGACATCAGGCCGCTTGGACGTAACATTGACGTAATCAACATATAATTATTAAAGACCGGAAAACATGCTGACATGCAGACAAGAAATTTACAAAGGCAAAGACCGCTAGACAGTTAACAGAACTTCCACAGCCGAGTTTTCAACCGAGTTACAACCCACAATACAAGAACTTCAAGAGTTCGAAGAAGAGGCGATTGATCAAAATCCAGAGGTACTTTTAAATTCAATACTGTTACTTTATATCTTTGAAAAGGTCGTATGGACCAAGTTTCTGCATAATATATTTTAACACAATTGTGCACCTTGCAATAATATTACGCTTTGTAGAGAGCCTTCTTTTTGTGCCCTTTCGCCGGCAATCGATACTAATTAACAGTTATTGCAACGTTACAATTTTCAACTCGTTGATGTTTCGGCAACTATAAGCCTCATACTCTGGAGTTTGCACAAATTCGCCATTAAACATAGAACATAAAATATTCAAAATACCCCTAAAATCCACGAAAGTATCATGATGCAATAAACTTTCCTTGGCTCGATGGTTTTCATCATATTTTGCCGTTATATTATTTTATCGACGGGTTGTGGGTAAGATGAAAAACAGGAACTTTTAGATCTGTTTTCGTTTCGAGTCCTCAAATTTGCCAGCTCTGCACAAATGATAAGGAAATAAAAATATTGTTTTGCGAAAAAAATATGTAATGAAGTTAACCGCCACAAAGCTTTGTATATTGATGCTGGTCGTACAAAAATTTGAAGATATTTCGCCATCCAGCTGAAATGTCCAATGCTTTGCTCCTACGGAGCTTACCTATAGCAGGTTGTTTTCGACGGGCAAGGAGTTACATTGACGACAAGATGAAAAACTGGAATTTTCGAATCTGTTTCCGTTTCGTGTCAACGAATTTGTAGCACTAAACAAATGACAAGGAAATAAAAATATTATTTTGCGAAAAAATATGTAATGAAGTTAACCGCCATACAGCTTTGTATATTGATACTGGACATACTAAAATTTGAAGATATTTCGCCATGGGGGCTTACCTAAGGCAGGTTGTAAATGCAAATTCAGAACATCTACAGGGACAATGATTGTATCGAGCGAGCGTCACCGCTGACATCTTTAACCATAACATTGTCTGCCATTCTCAACTTGACAAAATAAGCTGAAACACGTGATACAACACACTTAAGTCATGGGAGGAAGATGTAACGCGATGAGGTCATGACCACAAGACATATTCCTTGTTGAGTGGATAGTGAAAGTTAAAGGAAGTGAGTAGGAAGCTAGACTCCCTTCAGTGTTATAAGATCAGTGTCACAGACAGCTGTTTGACCACATGCGACCCTCAAAAGAACTTTAGAAAAAAGTTGAGTCTTTGTGAATGTCACCCGGTTCTGCTGCCGATCTCTTGTTAAACTGACTGAATCGGAACTTCTCCATCCAGTGTCTGAACAACCTCTACGTTGTACATGTATATAAACTATAGAATATGTAAATACTAGGTCATATTGGAACCAGTTAGCACCCTTACCAACGGTAAATGGTCGTAACTCATATTTGTAATATAATTTTTGCTGGACGCCGACAGTGTAGCGGCGCTTGTCCGTTGCGAAAACGAACAAATGTTCTCAGATAAGACGCACCAGAAGACACAAACACCAGCTAGTTCTGGGAACGACATTCCGTTCTTTTACTGTGTTTTAAACAACAAAACTGAATATTTCAAGGGAATCAGACTTATTGCCACATATAGAGATATGCGGCAATAAGTCTGGTAGATTATTATCAGATAATGTTTGCTTTCTTATGATTTGTGAACAGTAGAGATCTCTAAGGGAAAGCCCTGGGAACGAGGTTGAACAGATGAACTGTACAACAGATGTTTTCCTCTTATCTTGCATTCATAAAGCTTTCAAATAATGCTAATTTAAGGTTCTAAATGATGTAATAACAGTATATAACACGAATCCCAGCTAGTCATCGGTTAAGGTAACCTATTCCGGACAAAGAAAAACAGTATGAATGTGAATCATAATAATCTGAATACTTCTTGTGCAAGCTCACCTTCGAGTTACACGCGCGAGTGGCGAAGAGCAAAGCGAGAGTCTCGTCTCGCGGCTACAGCGCTTGTGTTCCAACGTGAGCCTGCTCGCAGGCTATTCTTGTGCCTTGCATGGGGACACCGCGACAGAACGAAATTTTGTCGACGGGGATAGCTCGGACGATGATGACATTTTGATCTTTGTGATCGATACATGCAGAGTTAAAAGTAACCTAGCAGCTAATCTTGTGCTCGATCAGACTCTCAAATTCAGTTTACACTGAGGGAAATAACACTCCGTAGGACAAAAAGATGGCGACCGGTACATTTACTCATAATTTTTAACGCACAAAAACTCTCAAGACGCTCATAAAAACGTACAGAAAAGTTCTAAAAGCTTCAAACCTAGAATTACACACAATGTCGTCAGCACAGGAACAAATATTGCAAAAATGTGGCTTTCCTTGTAGTTTATGGGCTGTGTAAGGCTCGCATGGTGTTGTGGTAAAATGTACAGCAGCCATCGTTTCTTTCTTGCGGAGGATTGCACACGCGATTCTAAGCAGACTCTTCTTGGAAATTTTCAGGTTTCTTGGACTGATCCAGTCTTGTAAATGGGGTGGAAAAAAGTTTCAACAACCCCAGATACCTCAAGTACTTCCCGACGAGATTTGCATCAGAACAACGAAGGACAACAGCACGATTCATTGAGACTTTCCGAGAGGCGATACAGGAAAAGACGAAACGCCATGACACTTTGCATGATGGAGGACCTCTTACAGGCAGAGAACTTTCAAAGTCTTTTAAATATTTACACAACGAGAAGAGGATCTAGAAATTCCGTGGAATAGATGTTTTCACCGTTCCAAGCTTGAAATATCAATTCTCTTGTTGGTTTGCTTAGGCAATGAATTGATGTTGAACGGAGAAATTTGACTTTGATCACCGTTAGGAGTTAATTAAACAGTGTTTGGATTGTGTGGATAGAAGATAACAATGGCCAAGATTCACATTGTATGTACGGTGGTTGCGTGTAAATCAGCAATTGGGTACCCAGTGCAAGCAATATCATACACAATCATTTCATTCAAAATCACTGACGGCCCGGACGTTGTGCCAGCTTATAAACTGTCCAATAAGCAAGCTTAGCTGATACCAGAATTAGCAGTTGTAAACACTTTTGCAATATAATTATTTATAGGTAATCAGAAGTCGATAAGACATCTGAAGTTATTTTACAGAAGCTTTAACAGTACCAGGTGAAAAGAGCTGGAATCGATCAACGACAAAACAAGATTATTTTAACTGTTTTAAACCTTTTTGATCATGTCTTGAAATGAATATATTTTCTTTTGTAGATAGGTAAGCATTTTCATACTTTTTATTCTCAGCTGCATGTCAACTATAATTAAGCACGTTTATGAAATTACAGGTTCTGAAAGGGTGCGTGACTTCTGGCAAATAACGTGTTCGTCGTATATGTCACTAATCTGATTCTGTAATGTAGAAATAAAAATGCTTTTACTCTACCAAATCGTTATCGATGTAGAACTACCGTATGCGTCACAATGGACCCTTTTAGCTTACGCGGGCTTACGCGGTTTGTTGCCCCATCAGTCAGATCATGTGATGGAAAACTTAAGAATTTTTGTTTTCAAATTTTCAGATAGTCGCGTTTATATGAATGAAAAATTTTATAGATGGAAAAAAGAACATTTCCCTAGAGAATATCACGTGGTCTGAAATGGGAAAAGAAAGCGCCGCTCAGCTAAAAAGATATATTGTGCCCGTCACTGCCAATGTTAATCCCATTTAAACAATCACTCGGCCGTTGGAGTGCAACACGGTCAGTAAAAATTGCTTGCAAAATCAAATAGACAAAAGTCTGTCAAACTCTTTCACGGCTATGAAAAGGCATAGTTTATATAAGTGAAATGGAGTCACACATCGGGTCTTTATTTCGACGATGAGCTGAGAGAGACTGGGGCAGAATCAGGAAACAATCTTGTTCACAAAAGTCTTTTCTTTTTTTCTCGCGGGAACGAGGTGCATAGAAAAGACCGCAGTCTGCTTTGCGTGACGTCACGCAAAAGAGAATAAAAGGAATGAAAAGGGGCTGGCGTCGAAACTTAGTACCAGTATTTCTTAAACAAGACGCGGGTACCATGCAATGGCCAGTGTGACGTCACATGCTTTACCCGTTAGCTACCTGGCGGCTCTCAAACATGTGTTTTGGATTATAATCAATGAATCGATTTAAAACTTACATGAATTACCCCAAAATGTTAGCTGATGTCCTCAAACTCTACATGGTTGCCAGCAAAAATGCTGTTTTCTTTCACCACTCGATTTCCCGTCTTGCCGGTCTGTGATGAGATCTGCCCGCCGTATCGCCCGCCGATTTAGGGTTCGGCGTGTTCACCTGGTTTTCTGCGGTATTCTATTCTGCGCTGTTTATATTGTTTTGTATCAAGACCTTGGAATAAGCTTACCGGCTCCAGAGCTTGATGACCGGGTAGTCGAGATTCCCTTGAGGTACGTTGAACTTTCATAACAACATAAAGAAGTTTGTTTAGGTGTGATCACTCAAACGTTTTCAAAGCCTAACATTAAAAGACCGAGTCATTGAACTAATTTTTATTAATGTTTGGTAGCTTTGGTTACTTGACGTTTGAAATACTTTTCCATTTAGTCTTCATTCAAAAGGCAAAGCAGAAAAACTGTTAACGCCGGGCTATATATTTAAACTTACTGCTGACCAAATTAAATTTCATAAGTAACTGCCAAGCAATTTTTCACCTCGTTCTCTCGGGAATACCGCTGATAAATTTACTAAAAACCCTCATCTGGTCAGACAGTACAAATCAATTCCTTTCTGGTTTCGCAGAAACAAAACATAGTTGCTGCTCGAAAACTGTACAGTGCCTTACAAACACAAACTGGAGTTCCCTCCTGTGCATAGTAAAAAACAAATAAATGCATACATGCCATTAACCTTTTCAAATAATTATTGCTAAAGAAATAGCCTTTTAGGAATCAAGGGGCTAAATTATGCTGTTCTTAATTGGAATTTTTCACGGCTAACAAAACATTGGAATAATAGTTAACTACGCAGGAAGCACAGAAAAAATGATAAACGTAGGAAGAGGAAGGAGCATGGGACGAATGTTTGAACATCTCAACAGCAATCCCTAGTGCTAAACTCAGTACATACTGTGATCTTTTCGCTGTTCGATGTTGTCAACCTATACCACGGATAAATGTCATATACCATGCGTGGATCAACATCTGAATTCTCCTTAAAAGGTTAGCACATCAGGTCAACAGACAAGTCACGAGAATAAAGAAACTCGTCGATACTGTCAATTATCATACAGTGAGAAGGTTAAGATATTTCTTCTCTTAGGTTCCGAGTTGCTGAAGGCTGGGTGTGGAAGGACGATATAGACTACAGAGGCACAGCTCGAAAGAGTAGCACCATTGTTTTGGACAAACTCGACTCTACCAACCAAACAGATGACGAGTTACCCCCGTCAGTTGCACAAGACACTGGGCTGGATTACGGGCAGGGAAGGTATCTTGAACTGGAAGGTGTGGAAGATTACATATTGTGGCAAAAAGGATATCTGGAGCCCACGAAAAAACAAGTGAACAGAAAGTGAGAATAATCTTTATTTCAAACTTCTATATTTCATTTGAAAATACAAGCAAGAGCGAGGTAGAGCGTTTGATCACGGCGTAATAAGCTCCGTATTTCTTTGCTTTTGCGTTTGCTGAGCGCTCTTACTGGTTGAAAACCTGACGCAACCTGTGCTCACTGAAGTAAAACCAAAAATAACAGTGGCAGCGCTTATATTCTTTTCCCCTTGTTCGCATCAGCTTCTCGCAGTTCACATTTTGGCAGCGAGCTCTGATTGGCTGATTACGTTATTTGCGTGTATTATAATTTTTGAAATGCAATACGTGATTGCATGTACTTTATTTCAAATTTGTCTTAACAACTTATATGCTCTGTACAATACACCAAAGTTATGCGACGGACACTTGTTGTTGGTCCCGCCGATTTTCAGTCATTTTACTCAAACAAAACTCTCTATAAAAAGAACAACTGGAAACACTTTGAAACCGTCAACAGACTGCTTTTTCAGTAAAAACTATTAAAATACCACCGGCTCCTATGCTATGAAATCCACCACCGAAACTCGCAGACTTGCTGATGTCTTGAAAAAATTTGCTTTGGCAACGTTGCAAGATGAAATTCTCGTTGGCGTACATTAAGCAAAGTTAGTAAGCGCCTTGAGGATTCCGGCCAAACTTTCTCACCAAAAACATTCCGTTGTAACGGATTACTTCTCTGATAACCGGCACCACAGATGTCGTTGTTTTCTACTTAAGGTATTGTAAAAACTCTCAACTTTAGCTCGAAGAGGTGTTTTTTACTGCTGTTTTATAGACATGTATTGTTCCAGTTGGCAATATGAGCTACTCACAATTTGAGAAGACTGTGATGAACTAACTGAACGACTTTAAATAGACTTCAAACAGACGTGTATTCATTGTGCATAGGTTAAGCTTTATTATATCAGAATAACTGTTGTCTGGACTCACTGTAAGCCAGACGTTCCTCTCCAAGACGGACAGTCAGAGCTGTTCGCGACCTCGTCCGTCTTAAAAGTAGTTGACTGTACTGCATCTTTGTCTAAAGTTTTGGGTTATATTTCTTAAAACTTTTTAGAATCCGAAGCTGCAAGAAGGAAATCCAAAATGTTCTCTTTCTCAAGACGCACTACACCGGAAGTGACGTCGTCGCTAATATCCTCAGTCGTTTTGCTGATCTACGTGGCCTGCGCATTGCTCTTCCCAGCGGAGGCCTGTCGACGTTTTATTGGCCTTCAAGATTCCACTGGAAATATGTGGATATCATGTTACTGGACGGCACTCTTCCCAATATACTTTGCAATCACGCTCGATTTAATGGTGAAGTTATGGACGAGATTATGCAGCCCCAAACCGCATTCATCACCATATTACGCGATCCAATGTCACATTTTGAAGTAACGTTTCGAAACTTAAACTTCGCGGAAATTTTAGAAATGGAGGACCTTGGGCAACCCTATTTGACGTTCTTGGAAAATCCTGGAAAATACATCGGTAGGGCAATACAGCGGAAGAGGTTTAAGGTAGGATAATGTTTTAAATTTTGGCCTTTAGGCAGTGCAAAGTGATGTCTTGTAATAGCACCTTAATATTCGAAGAGTCATATGGTGAAATCTACCGAGATGGCTCCTGCCTTTACTGCTTTTCTCCATTTTACCGAAAAAAAAACAGACAAAATCTGTCCGTTCTTCGAATGTGGACCGGCAAGGCTTTATATAGATTCTTTTTCCAGGCCTATCGTACCTCAAGGAACGACTGAAGTCAGCTGCAAAAGTTTACTTAACAATACTTAGCTGTGTTGAATTGAATACGTTTACCTGATCTAAATCTCCCTAACGTAGCTCCTTTTCTTGCTGATAGTCGTCAGTTGCTAATATCGTCTTACAAAATAATAAAAGCCTCTAAAAACGCATGAAAACGACTGAATTAGAAAACGAGCACGGTGACTCCCCATTTTCTTTTTTACTTTTTAACAAAGTTGATCTTTACCCTACTACATGGCAAGTTTTCAAAAAATTCTGTACGTGGAAACATTTTGGGCGTGAACGTAGGGTCGGTTTTGTTATTAAGAAAGAAAAGGGCCTGAAACTAAGTTTGGAAAATATTACTTGAATTCTTTTTTTTAGGATTCTCTCAACCTTATCAAGAATGGAATGTTCTTTGATCTTGGTCTGCGAACAACAGATTATCACAAGACAGAGGTGGTACGTGACGCCATTTTGGATATTGACGATAAGTTCACCCTGGTGCTAATTTATGAATATTTGGACGAGTCGCTGGTTTTGATGAAAAGAAAACTGTGCTGGGAACTCGATGATGTGTTATATTTAAAGTTTCATTATCAACTCCACGGTGAAAACACACTTCACAATATCAATAGCAACATCACAGAACAAATTTACCGCTGGAACAAAGCGGACGCCATGTTGTATCAATACTTCAACAAAACGCTTTGGAATGAAATTTACTTCGAAGGAAAAGGTTTCGTGGAGGAACTTCGTGAGTTTAGAACTAAACACGAAGAAATGGAAAGAGATTGTTTGGGACTGCAACTGAATTTGGAGAAAATTGCGCTAAATGCAAATGTTACATCATTAAATCGATACTTTTGTCAAAAAATGCTTTTTGGAGAGATTGAGTATGTGCACTACTTTCGACGAAAGATGGAAAATAACAAAAGGAAGACTCTCACGAACGGCATTGCCGGCTCGGGGAATGGGACGAGGATATTTTCGGAGCATGCACATGAAAGGATTGGAGAAAAGACAAGTTTACTCACAAATGAGACAGATGCAAGTTCAGTTTCAAGTCGTTGACCAAGGACCGGGAACCAAATTAAAATGCTCTGTTATTACGAGGCATCTTTCGTTTTCCGAGCCCTTCCCGAATGGGAAAAAGTGAATCCGAGTCTTTATGACGTACAACAATTTAACGTATAACGTATTTTTAACAATCAGGCCTCTAAAATAAACGAGTTATACGTTCAGAACCATATGAAAAGGTCGGGGATCCTCGTCGCCTCGCTTAGGGGTGTAAATAAAGGATTTTGGTCTCACTTAGTGTACATGACGAAACGCCACTATTTTTTGTCTTTTAGAGTTGCACTCGAAGAGGTAACAATTAAAAAACGCTCCGTTTTTAGGCTTGCAGTTCTGCCGTTCTCCTGAGTCCGGTCTACTAGCCCGGGCTCCCTTCTTTAACAGTGGCTGGTAATCAAGCGATTCAAGCTTATTACGTTTTAAGTGTTGTCTTTAATGAGTCAAATAAAGCTTGAGCCACGCTTAGATTAATATCTTTTAGGGGTTTAATTCAATTTCCCAACGAGCATCCCCGACCTTTTCGCATCGGAGTACCCCTCCCCCACCGGGGAAAAATGTTACACCCGACGGGTCTGTGTCCCGTTAATATGCACTCCATTAATATTTAGTTGTCTAATAAAAATGGCCTTTGGCGCATTTTCTTCTGTTCTGGAAAGCACATTAGTGCATCTGTGTTGGAGTGTTTGAGTGCGCGCGGTAGGAACGTAGATTGAAACGTCACTTTTTAAAACATGAGGTTTCTTTTCGCTTTTCAAAATTACATTCACCTTTACTGAAATGAAATCCTCTGAGAAGTAATTAACTTTTTCCCTTGTTTATCAAAACAGTCAAAACAACTGTTTGTTCGTTTGAACTACAATGAAACTAAAACAACGGTGGCACACACTCTGTCTTTACTAACTGTTCACTCGATCATTCACTCACTCACTCATATTCATCGAGCCCATGAGGACCTCTTGAGGCCGGTTTTCCAACTGTTGCTTTGAAATAATCTTTTCGTCCAACTGGAAAATGATAAATACAGTATATGATTCTCATCAAGAAAGGGAATTGACGAGAGGACGGTTCCTAGTCCAGGGAAACCACTAAAACGCAGTAAATTATTTTGTTTCGGCTCCTTCTGACTGATAAAGCTCCACAATTCTATGGTTCCATTTTATAAAAATAAAATGCGTTCAACGGGATTCTAGAAATTACACGGTCATAAAAATGTACGAAGAGCAACAGATTTAACAATTCAGTGCCCATGGAGTCGAACATGCAGCCTGCGGTGAGAGCTTAATGTTTCTACATCCTTTGTTTCCATTTCGTCAGCTAAATTTAAGTGTAAATTAAAGGAACCATATCATGGTTCGTCGCTTTTTAACAACCGAAGTCCGAGCTATAAGTCCAAGTTAAAAGGTGTTAGTCAACTACAGTGCAAGAAGAGTTGTGTCGTCTCCTTCACCAAGCTGAACTTGGTCCTGTTCATTGCTTGGAGTCAGCTCTAACTGTACATGTTCAGCACCTTCGCTCTGAGTCGCACTTCCAAGCTGCAGGAGTTCTTTCTCATTGACCACAGTATTGTCAGTATTAAGTTGCTCGCTGACGCTATTTATTGTAGTGCAGCTTAACTGTAACTGCTCTGTTGCGATTGTCGTAAGCTCTGTTCCATCACTTGAGGAAATCTCTTGGTCTTCCATATCATCAACTCCAGCGCTATCCAACTGTAGGTGTTCTTGTTGTAATCCTTGTGTGCTATCTAAGTGTGACAGTTCCTCTCCGTTCTCTTGATGATTCTGTGTATGTGTGGAATCCTCCTGTAAGTTGTCCAACTGTAAATGCTCAGGCTCCATTAGCTCTGTTATTACACCTTGCAACTCCTCCTCGCACCCCTTTCTTTCTGCACCGCTCATCTGCAGCTGTTCGGAGTCACTGTTTTGACGGACACTCGGCTGCGGCTCATCTACTCCCTGCTGTCCATTGGTCTGCATCTCTTCATCTCTGTGAGTTCTGTCTTGCTGCTCATGTCCTGGTACTCTTCCTTCAAGCCGAGCCTGCTTTTTAGCATGAACTTTCAAGTGAGCTTTCACGGAGTTTGGTTGAGTAAACCCTTTGCCGCACAGATCACACTTGAACGGTCTTAATCCAGTGTGGATCACTTCGTGTCTGTTACGATGCGAGATCATTGTGAAAGACTTCTCGCAGTGTGAACACTTGTAGGGCCTCTCCCCTGTGTGGCTCCGGAGATGGCTGATAACATCCGAGCTTCGTTTAAAGCCTTTGCCGCACTGAGGACAAGGATAAGGTTTTTCACCCGTGTGAGTTCGCATATGAGTGGTGAGATTCGCACTGAGCGTGAACGCTCTATCGCATACGGAACACTTGTACTTTTTCTCCGGTTGTTCCCCGGTGTGTTTGCGTTGATGAAGTTTGAGCTTTCCTTTTTCTACGAACCTCTTACCACACTCCTCGCATTCGTATGGCTTTTCTCCACTGTGCACGCGCAGATGCCTCTTGAGGGAGGATAACTGCGATAGACCCTTGTCACAAAACGTACACTTGAATTCCTTCTCGGTCGCGTGACTTCGCATGTGGTAATCAAGCTGAGACTTCCACTTGAACGTTCTTAAGCACTGCTCGCAGTTAAATACGGGCTTATCTTCGGGCGCGGTTTTCTTCCTCTTGGTGGGAGAAGGCATTTTGGCTGTGTCACTAGGATCTCGCTCGTTTCTTGCCTTACCACGTGTCTTCTTACGAGGTCTCATTTCAGCTCTTCCATCTTCAGCTGCAGGTGCCTCACCCTCTTCTTCACCAGGTAATGATGACTGCAAGTTGCTGGACTTCTTTTTAGCTTCCCGAGTCTTTGATTGCTTTCTTGGCTTATGCAGGGCCTTGCCTACAACGGATACTTCCATACTTCCATCGACAGCAACTTTACCACTAGACACTTTTCTTTTAGTGCCAGAGCTTTTACTCTTTTTAGCTTTCTTTCGCCCTTGGGATTCATTTGGTTTGGTTACTTTTGTCTTTTTAGTTTGAGGTTCAGAGCCGTCAGCTGTAGAAGCCGCTTTTCTTTTCTTTCCGGCAGGCGTCGCTTTAGAGGATTTGATCTTCTTGGCCGCAGCATTTCGTGCTTTTGTACCATTTGAGGAAGACGTTTCTCGAGCCTTTGAGAGCTTTGGTTTGCTGGCGATCTGTTTTGCTTTTCCCACACTCTCTGCAGAACGTTTACGAGTGTTCGCTACTTTTGGTGTTTTGCCGTTCACCAGAGGCGTCGTGTTCTGTTTTTCTTTACTTAATCTGCCTGTTATTGACACCCCCGAACTTGGCGCAGTTTCTACAAGGACAACACGATAAGACGAGTTTTCCTCAACAACTGTTCTACTGTTTTCACTATTAGTAGCTCCAATATCAACCACAACCATTGACGACTCTGCATCAGAAGGAAATGTAACGTCCTCCTGATTGCTTTTCGTCCTCTCGACTGACTCCACTGGCTCGTCTGCTTGAAATTCATGGTCTTGAGAAGGATTTGCCTGTATACTATCCTTGATAACTCCACTTTCTTCACTGGTAGCAATCCCATTGTCACCTATAGTAAGCGATGACTCTTCGTCACACGAAGACACTGTCGCTTCCTCTTCGTTGGCTTTCTCCGTCTCTAATAACTCCGCGGGAGTATCTACTTGACCTTCATGGTCTTGAGAAGTATTTGTCTGGTCTTGCCGTTGACAACGAACTGACTTGTGCCTTAGAAGAAAGGTTGAACCAGTGAAGGCCAGTCCACATACATCACACACAAACTCATGACCTGACATGGTAGAAAAAAAAAATGTGTCACCACCTTTGATGTTACATGCAACCCTTACTCCTAAACTAATGTGAAAACCAACCCCAAACATGAAGCTTGATTAAGAATATCTACTAAACATACCTTCAAATAGCCTAGGTTAAAAAATTTAACCCTCATTGCTGCGGAGCGAGCGTAGCGAGCGAGCAGCAACATAAACAGGATTTAAGAAGAATATATAAAAGGGATCCAAATTCTCGAATTCATCACTTTTTACCAGAATGCAACGCATTTAACCAGAATGCACTGCGCCACTTTTTACCAGAGTGCGTTGCGCCACGAACTACAGGAGGACGCCTTTTCGCGTGGATTCCAGTGAGAAAGATAAGTGGTTGTGTTTTGCTCTGATTTACCTGTAAAACGATGTGAAGGAGATTGTGCCTCCTTTCACAACTCTTGCTTTTGTTCTTAATGCATGCAGTATGTGACAGTTTGTAAATCTGGACGATTAATTGTGACATCTTAAATTTAAACTTAGTATGTCATTTCTTAGCAGTCTCGCCTACTTGGCCGAATTCTTAAATGAAGAGAAATCGTCGCTCCTGAAGCTTGCAGAATAAGTTAAACAAACGAAAACCGTAGAACACGCTAATTTCATATATGCTGCGATCTATTCCTTTTCATTCAAACATGAATTTAAGCTGAGGCTTTAACATTTTCACACATCGCGATGGACGCGTCCTCGACATAGTCTGTGAACATTCTTGAGACATTTAATACGTATCAATACAGAATTTATAAGTTAGATTTCTGCTCCTACAACTTCCACATCTTTCGATTTCCGCGATCTGGTAAAGGGGAGATTGATGTGTATCTTTTTATGTTCAAACATGGGTCAGATCACTATGCGCTTTTTTGTCACGATCCCTTGTCACACCTCGCCATCCATGTGTCATCATGCATGAAGTTGTAGATGAATCACTGCGTAAAATATGTCACCTGCTATCAATAGAATGTGCCGCAGCATTATTATCTTTTAGATACCCTAGTCTACATGTAAATTTGACCGGTAACATACAGATGTGCGATAAACACCTAAACTGGCCCCAAGGGAAACAGCGAGTTTTGTTTTCCCAAGACCCTTAATGCTGTGGGGAGCATTGAGGTCGAGAGGAAACAAAACCCACTGTTTCCCGTAGGGCTGGTCGTAAAGTGTTTTTTTATGTCTCCCAACTCAAAAATAGAGAAAAAAAAAAAACTGGAAAAAATTATTTACTTGACGCCAGCTGGCATACAAATTTGCCGCGTTTTCAAGATGCACGACCTGATCACGTGCGAGTCCACAGTTCAAGATGTTGTTTCCCTAGGGTGTTAGTGGATTTTGTTTGCCCTTGGAAGTTAGTGACACGTTCTCCTCCGATCGGAAAACGTATTTGAGTTGGGATGTATAACAATGACATTTCATGCCCCGCTCAGTTCATTGTATATCACATCATACACTCCTCTAACGTCTCTAATTAGCTGGACGACTAACAGTAGAACCTAAATCTTTTAAACTCTATAATGCTTTGGAGATATTGGAAGCGTACAGGAAAGTGCATTTAGGATAGTAGAAACATTCTGTGATCACGACAGGTACATGTTAAGCACATTATGATGACTGAATCCTGTCCTACACGTGCTACTATAGAGAGCTTACCGAGCTGGTCTTTCTGGGTTGAGCTACCACAGGAAACACTGTCATCAAACCAAACAAGCAGCTCACTGCCAGCCTCCACAGGGACACATGTCTTGTAGTAGATCTCACCACGGAACTGTACTGCAACTAAGTTCTGTTCTTTGTTGTCACGTGCACAGTTCACAAACCTCATCCAATTGCTGTTGTGTTCATCTGAGCCATCAACTATGCGACTGACTTTACCACCTTCCAAAACCTAGCAATTGGGATTTACAATGATCAGTTAGTGAGAACTTGCA
Source organism: Orbicella faveolata (assembly GCF_042242905.1). NCBI lineage: Eukaryota > Metazoa > Cnidaria > Anthozoa > Scleractinia > Merulinidae > Orbicella > Orbicella faveolata. The sequence continues at coordinate 11,067,436 of NW_028301539.1, read as the reverse complement.
GTTATTTTTGGTTCATGCAATTATAGAGTACATGTACGCATTTGGTTTGGCATTGTTTTGTTTGTTATATGCTGTAAATATCTCTACAGTAAACTTACAGTATAACAGACTACAAACTGAACAATCCACTCTGGCTTCTGATTCTCTTTTTGTATGTCTTGTAAGTACATTGTGTATCTCACTGTAAGTAGTGCAAGTATTGTAAGGGTAAAGTATAGAACAATACTGCTTATACATACACCACTAGAGTATTTTTCACATCAAATTGTGTATTTTTAGCCACCTACAGTGTGGTGATTGTTTTCACAATGTTTTTGGATTTAGTTTTAACAAAGTTATCCAAGAACTTCGTGCTAATTGTAATGACCCTTCGTATGTTTACACTGTATCCTTGACCAAATAATTCCATACTGCCATGTCGCCAGAGAGTTTTGAGAAGATTTTCAAATACAGTACCATGGTACAATAAAAGGCTTGTTGACTGAGCCAGGTCTGGCCAGTGGCAACCATACAGTGTACATGCACTGGATTTGGCTTGGAGTCATTTTGCATAACAAGTTTCTCTGAATGCTGCACAGACATTGCTGCACTCAGTCCATATACCACGACGTTGAGCAGCATATTTTCACATGACATCTGGCCTTCCAATCACTCAATAAGCTGACAGGCTATTGCGCTATGCTTTGCGCAAAATGGAAAAAAGGTCTATAATATTTGAAGTTGGAAATGTTTGTCACATGCACCCAAAGAGTGGTCTTTTGTATTCTTTGTTTAGTTGTATAACAGTTTCAAATGCCTCTTTAAGGGTTAGACATACTCTAATGAAAAGGATACTACCCCATCAAATCACATTGTATTTACAAAAATACAACTGACATTTTTTCAAAGTCATAATACAGTCAAATTCCTTATCAATACATTATGCCCAAGGATGTGTAGAATGTCTAGCCTATAGAGGCAGGCATTTCTTCCCAACAGTTTCATGTAGATTGTGTACCAGGCTACATTGTACATGCTTCACAGAACTGACTTACAATGACCTCCAAGCAGGGCAAAAAGAACTGACACAAGTTTGACATGTCTATTCTCTCATCAGTGATAAAAAAGTCTTTTATAAAATGATCAGATACTCACATCCCACATATACATATAGTTGTGCCCCTCTCCAACATCAAAATGCTTTGCAGAAACTGTTTGTCCTTTGTAGGGTCCAAACATGACCCTTTTTTCAATCCTTGCCCTGGCAAAGACACCCATTTGGTCTTGTCCAACTGCTGATGGCATGAGATACAGATTGCTAGGGAGGGTGGCTCTTGCTTGGTTCTTCTGCGGTGCTCCACTGGCTGTGAGGCAGTCAGCAACCCATTCTAACGGTCCATGATCTGGACAGTCACCATATATACATTGCTTGCAATATTCATCACAGACTGAGAGACAAGTCAATAGAGAATGACAGGTCACATGTATGGCAATGGAAAAGGTGATGTGCAGGACAAATTTTATAGCTTCGCTCCAGACTACTCTACATATAGATTGTCACATACAGCTGTACCCCCCACTGCAAGGTACTCCCTTATATCGGCTACATAGGTACAGTACAGTATGTGTGGCCCCCTAAGGTTCTTGAGTGATTTTGGTCTAAAAAACGGTTTGTTTTTCTCTCTGGCTTGCCATTAGGTATTTTGTTTACAAGGATCTTTTTTTTCCACATCAACATTGGTATTACTGTAAGCCTTCTCAAATGTTTATGCAAATACAGTGGAAACCATTTCCAGTTAGCTGTGGTCATACATTGGAGTTGTGTACTAATTTTAGAGGTCTGAAATGGGGTATCAGTTTTTGTTCAATTCTGAAATACATTGACAAAGTTAATCACAGATTTTGGTCTGAAATACTGTAAGGTGCATGTTTCAATGTTTGGGTGCTCATCCCCACCAAAAACTCTGAGGAGTATCCCACTGGGCAGATACAAGTACCATACAATTCTTTCAAAACTTAGGTGCAAAATCCTTCCAATAACAAGGATGATAAAACTGCCTTGGATTAAATACATGTAGCTCCCCTAGTGTCGGTGTTGTTCTTCATCTTACATCACTACAATTTGTTTTAGGGAATTTTGATGCTCATTTGAGATTCATACTACATTGTATTATTACACTCACAGCTAACACTGTGTGTACTGTCATGCGCTAATATCAAGATACTGAGAAAAATGCGCAATTAGCAATGCAATGAAAGCAGGTCGTCAAGGATTTATTCAAGGTCTTATAAGCATTAAAGGTGTATTTTGGCTATATAAGATGATAACAAACAAACAAGCCTTTTCAATGAAATTTCTCAGTGTTTCTAGAAGTAAAGTTGCAAAATTTTGTGGCCTTGTCAATTTACCAGGATGGCATTGCCCATAATTTCTTGCATGTTCATGATAATCAAGCTGACCATTAAGGGTTTTTTTTAAAAACAATAAGCTGACGAACTGACTAACAGAACTTTAGCTTTCCCTCCAAAAATGATGTAAGACCACACTCGGTGAACCGATCAGAAAGCTAGAAAGCATTATATGAGGTTGAAAATTCAATAACATGAGACATTTGGCTGTTAAAAGTAATGAATAAAAACACTTGTCTAATGAACGTCAGGATTAAAGAAACACAGAGTCCACCAAGGCACAGTAGACACTGGTGATGCTTACAGTGAAACCTGTACTAAGCAGACACCCTTGGGACCTTCACTAGTGTCTGCTTAATACAGGGTGTCCGCTCTAAGAAGGTTCTAACATATTGTAAAATAATCATTAATTATTAACCCTTTTGTAACTCAGTGTGACACTTGTCCAATCAAAGAATGCACATAGCACAACATCCGGTCAGTCAATACATCAACCTGGAATAATCTAGTACTTAGCTTTGAAATGATATTGCTGAACAATGTTAAAGGAGTCTGAGGTGAGCTTTTTGAAGTAGAAAACCCTTGAAGTGTCCACTTACTGCAGGTTTTGTGCAGCAAAATGGCTTAACATTGGCATCCGCATCTGCTTAACAGAGGTGTCCCATGAATGCAGGTTTATTTTACAGTAAATGTGGTAGGAAAACTTTGGAACTCAAGCCGGTTTCCACTTTATCGAGGCTGTCCACTTAATACAGGTTTCACTGTAATTGAGAAAATACTGTAGCGAAGCTGTATGCATGAAATTGAATAAATTTGCCATGCATTTACATGTTCATGTATAACTCACCAAGATATTTGTCATCATGACTAAACTCCATGACTGATCCTTCCCAAGCAGATGTTAATTCTAAACAGGAGAGATAAATACATGTACCTATATTTTTAAATGTTCTTGAATTAAAACTAAGTGAATCAACAGGAAGGGTTTCTCCACTACATGTAGCAACATGCCTTTTGTTATTAATATCTCATGTCTACATGAGTATGTTAATACATGTAAAAACAAGCACACAGGTGAGGAGAATGAACTAACCAAATTATCAGCCACATGTGTACCTACATGTACATGCAGACAGTAAACATTTCGCACATTAAAAATACAGTAATTCTGATTAAGCCCCTCCTATGAAAACTGTAAACCCATCAACACTGAAACACGAAACACAAAAATGTTGCCCATAGGGTATAGAATATAACCTCTCCCTGTTCACTGTACGACATTGTGGTATTACAGTGTGCGTTATAGAGGATATTACATGGTTGTGCAGAGATACAAAATTTCTCTTTGAATGTTGAAAAATATTTCACAAGTCAGCACAGCAAATGAGTGAAACATTTTTCGACATGAGAAGAGAAATTTTGTATCTCCAAGCAACATGTAATTTTCTTTTTGTCACATAACATGAAATTCTCATAATATATAACAACATTTTTAGCAATTTCCGAAGATTTCTGAACACTTTCCAAAGATTTCCAAAGATTCTCCAAAAGTTGTCTGAAGGCAAGGCGAATGTTTCCAAGCATTTTCAGAAGATTTCCCAAGACACAGTAATTGAAGATTGCCAAGACTTACAAAAAAGATCTGAAAATGTTTTGATCATATGCTAACAAATTTAAGCACAGTTAAGGGGACAAAAATGTTCTCAAAAATGATGTCACCCATGTGTGGATAAGAATGATATCCTCATGTGTCACATATCGTTTCTATTAATTTGCTACTATTCTTTATATCACTAACTTTTAGATAATAAAGATATATCTTTTATTTGTTTGTTCTAATTTTTGTTGTTAATTTCAGCAAAACCAGGACTGTAGAAGTACAGAAAGTCATAAATCTAATTACTATTTTCTGCTACCATCAGCACTCTGCAACAACATAACTACAATCCATATGTGAAGACAAGTCACTAATCAGTACTCATCACTAATCATACAATGTACCAATTGCACTGGTATATAAAAATCTATAGTTTATTTTTGGATAGGATTGGCTCCGGTCATTTTCCTGACTAAAAAATAACCTTTAGTTACCCTTGGTAGTGTTTACAGTATAATACAACTAGAAGGCTAGTGGGGCTGAGAAAACAACTGAAAACAACTAATTCAAATTGAACATAACATTGATAAGAATACCAACTGGCCAGAGGCAAACCAGCTGGCAATTTACAAACATAGCAGAGGATTTGAACTTGCAGCAACAATGAAACAAATCCAGGTAGTAGTGAGAGTGGAACTCAAACCCGTGACTGTTGGATTGTGCTGATCACTCAGATACACTCCCTCCTGATGCTGGTTAGGCTCAGGATTATTTGGCAACAGCCAAGACCAACTAAATACAATTTATTATTTAGACTACAGACTCCAGTCGAGCCATATAACCCTGCTAAGCAATTCAGTACAAAAGCAGCCACTGTTCTGTTTACTGCTGTTTTAGTGTGCTGTGACAAAGAATTCTGTGACAACAAACCAGTTTACATACTAAAATTGCAAAGGGTAACCACATGGTATAATGAGATTTGAGGGGCAGTCGATGGATGAAGCGGGATAAGGTTTAAACGCATTTAACCAACAAATGCAAGTGAAGAAAAAAAGGAGGCTGCAGGCATGTTTTGGTGTTCATGCAGTCTTTCCACCTGTCTTCCTGTTTTTAATACATGCATTTTCACCCCAGGTGAAATTCACTCAGCCTAAACTTTTCATTCATTGGATAACCACCAGACTTGCAGAAATAGCCTGGTTACCTCTGGTTACTCTCTTAATAAGATTAATGTAGATGATGCATGTATGTTCGACTAAAGACAACGTACACTGTAATCTTCGACCTCACTTCTTCAACTTCTCGTCCTTACCTTTGTAATGCGATCTAAGAACAGCTTTACAATTCAGCTGTCAGAGTTTTGACACATTTAAGCTTATTCTGCAAACTTTCAGAACCGTAGTGTCATTAGGAAAGCATTTTGCCCCCACGTTATGATAAATTGCTCCTTTGAAATCAGTTATAAGTACATTATATTTAACAGTCAAATGAACATATCTCCAAGAGAGCCAGCAAAGCAACGACGATCTGACTAAATACAATGGATGAGCTTAACACGGCGATCAAACAAGTTGAAAGTGTGCGAGAGGACGTCGACATTTTCTTGAAACTGGATCAAATTTATCGATGGCTCTACCACGCATAATAAGAGGTAATAAGACGGTAATAAGAGGATATCAAAGATTCTACTTACCTTCAGAAGATCGTTTCACGGAGAACAAACGGCAGCAGTAAAAAAGAAGCCAAATTTTCGATCGAACGCCACAGCAAAACTCAAAACACTAAGGAAGCTTGCATCTCGTGTGCAAATGAGGTTGGCCGCGCGAAAACTGAGCCCGAATCTACACAAATGGACCGGTGTGGGAGGGGAGGGAGAGGAGAGCAATTTCACGGATGGGCGAATACGTTGCTAAAACTCTTTGTTTATGTATCCCTTAATCATGTAGACAATAACCAATCCAAATGGTAGAAAGCCTTTGTATATTTTAAGGTATTCCACGTGTCGTATTTGTTTACGAAAGTGTCCTAAAGTTCAACGCGCTATCAAAGTTTTCCGGCCGAAAACCCTCGAGCTATCCGGTAGCGCGCCGGGTATCTTTTATTCAGCTGCTAAAAATTTCTATGAATGTCTAACCAAATTTGAATATTCTGTCCAATGCGACTTTGTGTAATTTAAAGGTGTGAAAAACCTGACAATATAGGGGTCAAACACTAGGCAGATGTCACGATTCGCTCCGACTAAGGGCTAACGCTCGAGACGTGAGCTTTCGAATCCCTTTACGGTGGCCAATTCACATTATCAACCCAGTTAATAAAACCAAATTATCTTGTTATACTGCCCATCGAAGCAGCACCATAGTTTCTTTAGAAACTTACCCCCTCTATTCAGATGTCAAGACACTTGCACAAACAGCAACTGAAAACCTAGCCTGCAGAACAGGCGAGAGCGAAACGCTAAAGCGAAGCGCGATACACGAGCGCGGAGCGCGACCACGAGCGCGAAGCACGAAACCAGCGAAATACTTTGGACCTTGTCACGTATCAAACAAATATTTTAGAACGGGAATTCTTAATTACTTACTACCGCCAGAACTGAGCAAAAGAAAAACTGACAGAGGAGGGGGAATCTTAACTGGTTAAGGTAACGTTAAAGCTTTCAGTCACACTCGGTAGAATTATTGTATGCTTTTGTATGGTGTATATCATGTCGAAGGCATTGGATATTTATAAACTTTATTAGAAATTATGTTTTCACATGGCATACATACAAACACACAAATAAACAAACAAAAAAATTCAAAACAATTCAAAACTAAAACTTTGGTCTTAAACAGAGTTCAATAAACTAATCCTGAGCAATAAAAGGCAAAAAGCAAAAGCACCCTTATGACGTCACTGTATAAAATGCCGGGAATAAAATATCCTGGGAATGCATACATCTTATTAACCGAGTTCGCGGGCCGTACTGTAAGTTATGGACCGATTTTTTCCCCATCGCGCGAGTATCGCTTGGGCCATAAATCGAAGGGGGAAAACGAGGTTCCGTAACTTACAGTACGGACGGAGAAAACGAGGTTAGTAAGATATTTATCATATTTCTACCGTGTGTCTGACGGGTTCGGGAACGATTTCTTCTCACGCAGAATGCCTTCAAATTTCTGACGCTTGAAGTCGTTGTTAAGTGACTCTTACGTCGCTAGCAGGTTTTAATATACAATTTCAGAAGTAAAAGAAAGTTTTAAACTCTTACTTGCTGAAAAAGTTAAGAGAACTTGGCGATAAATCACGAAAAACTTTGGCAACAATAACGGCTTTAAATTGTAGTGAGCCGTACAGTAAAATACGGCCCGCTGAATTGACCAATCACAGCGCGCGTACTAACTGAGAGATATAATAAAGTACAGTAATGTCGGTGATGGCAATATGGCGATCATCAAGAAGCTCTCTAATGCTAACCTCGTTCCCATGGCCTTTTCCCAGGTAAGGGAAAAGGCCATGGGAACAAGTTTGTACCTTTGCAGATGCAAAACTTCATGGATTTATTAATTTTGCTAAAAAGTCAATTCTCAAATCATCGCTATTTTAAGGCTACGAGGAAAAGTATCTTTCCAAAAGTTCTATGACGGGGTTGAAAGCTTCGTTATTGTAGTGTATGCCGTCCTTGGTTCCAGGTGGGTATGAGTCGCTGATGGGATAGACGTCCAATACAGTGATACCACTTGCACACATTGCCGAGTTGGCAAAAGCGTTGTACAACTGGATCCTCTGAAAATTAATAAATATAAATAGTTCAGTCCTACGTTAATTGTATTTTTGCGATTATCATTTGCATTTCTTCGCAGCATACATAGTTTTTCTATAATTGAAATTTTTTTAATCTGGCTCTACCCAGGCTGTGTTGCCATCTAAGACGGAGCCTTATTATTCACAGTGGTCCAACTAAGCTTTAGTTTTAGAGTAAGGGCTCACACCGTTAGCCTACGTGGCGTCTTCTCCACTGCTTGCCGCATTGAACATGAAAAACCTAAATTCCTGGGACATTTTGGGGTCAAGTAAGCTTCCCCACCCCAGGGCTAGGGTGTGAAAGGGCCGGGATGTGCTTCGGCTTAGGAGTAAAAATTGCACATTTTGGTATCAGTTAACGTGTTCAGGGCCGAACGCTGATAAAGTTTGGCAGTCAAGGGGGAAGGTATTAAGAGGCGCCCTCGGTAAATTTCAACTATGGCCATTTGGACCAGAAAAAATCAAATTCCTCACACTTTCTCAGATAAATGGTCTAGATAAGTGATTCACAAAAATATAACTTTCAGTTCAATTCGATTCGTATTTTAGCGCTGGGGCCACCACCTTGGTTTTGCCCCTCTGAGAGGACTTTCAGCGGCCATTTTAGGGCACATTTTTAACAATTTGCCATACAAAGAAAACGATATAAATCCGGGTAAAAACCCTTTATTCGAGACAAGCAAATGTTTCTTGTTACATTGAGAGGCTGTTTTGGCAATTTGATCATCACCTGATTTTCTTTACAGAATTTTAAATTTCTTCTCTTTCGGACTACTCATGAAGCGTCATAAAAAAAGGGGAAATTTAAAGGAAAATATCGCCAAAAGTACATCACTTGAGATTCCAAAACTACCCTCCACTTAAAGAGCAATGTCTCACCTGTAACCGTAAAATGTTAGAAGAAGAAGTTTAAGCTGTGCTTTTGTTAACAAAGACCGCCATCCTAATTAGCAAAATAACGTGAAAATAACGATGCACTGAGAAAATAATGATGTATTCCACTTGCCTCGCGATATGTCGACAACTGGATGTTCCACGATGCCTCATGTTATATTTCCAGTATGTTTCAGCCACATTTTCGGTGATTAGTGTACGAAATCACTCTCAGACATCGCCACGGTTAAGCAGATTTCAACTCTACGAAGCCCGCTTCATAACATCTATCAATATTATTTGTCTTTCGTCTCATAAGCCGCCGTTTACAAGAAGTTTAACAATTTGCTGAGATCCTAACTGACCCAGAAGTCTGTTAGCCGCCTTTAAAATCCTCCTCTTAATCGAGGATTCTCATCAAGAACTCGTTTAAGCTCAGTTCTGTTTTGATCTGTTGTGCAGCCGCCATTATTCCACAGATTGCGTTACATTTGACAAATGCACATTTCAACGGGTCGGGGTAGGGTGGGTAGGAAGTGAAAATGTAACCGCCATTAAAGCCATTTTACGCATTTCTGTGGCTAAACTAGTAACTGGCTTTACCAGAATGATTTGAACACGAGCTTCTGCTTGCAGGCATTTTCTAGGTTATTTTTGCAGGGTAGGTGGAGAGGGGGGGGGGGGGGGGTCGTGTATTAAAAAAAAAGAAAGAAAGAAAAAACGAAAACGATAGACAGTATCAGGTCAAGAGATTATGATCTGTGTATCTTGATCAGCTTTATCAGTTCATCAGTGAGGCCCTATTAGGGGTTTTCAGGATACTGGATATTTGGGTAAAAAATAAATAGGATGCAAGAAATTTAGGGGAAAAATTGATGGGGTAGTACATGTTTAGATGAGATAAAGCGGGACAGTTGCGTCTTTCGCTGCCGGAAGTGCCGTGAAATTTTGCAAAAGACAATAGACTGACGAATAGTGCGCAGGAAGTAATGGTAAGCGACGTTTTATTGAAACTCCTTACATTTTCTTAGCCGTTTCACTTTTGCATCGGAAAAGAAAATGCTCAGAAAATTATTGAAGGGCAATTAAGGACGGTCCCTTCTTTTTTGTGGGCACACGGTCTGTGCATTACGTAAGGCATGCTTTAAACGCCAGGTGCGCGCTTGGGTTGGAACGAGTGAGTAATTAACTATCCTACCAAACGTGCGACTTAAAACAAAAAATCCTATTGTGGCCGAAACAAATTTCGCACTAAAATTACGAGCCTGTACTAAAACCGGGATTACCAGAAAAGCAGCATATCGCTAAGCACTAACTGTGAACGGCATCCAGCTGAAAAACTAGCTTTTATCGTATCCATAGAAAAAATCATACTGAACTTCAACTGCAGATGGCATGATGCGCGCGCAAAACAACTGCGATAGACGTCAATGTTTAACTTACTTGAGAAGTAACAGGAAAAAATGCAACGAACACCGACAAAGTTTTCGAAAGGGTGAAACAACTCATTTAACTACAGCTACATTTTATGGTATGAATTGGAAGTGGCAAGCCTATTCAACAATGCATTAGTTTTTGGCTGTGAGGAAAAGTTATGTAGACTGTATTTTGGCTAAGCCAGAGAAGTGCTGTCCAGGGACGCTCAAAGCGCTGTTGCGACGATTCTGTTATTAAATACATATCAAAAGTGGTTTTTATGTTACCACTTACCACGTAGTTTAAAGATGTTTTTTAATATGTTTATTTTTCTGCATGTAAAGGCGAATCTTAGGAGAATCTGTGAAGAAATATCTTTACCTTTTTATCAGAAAAATGCTACCGTCAGCAGTAGCTAATTATGTCGGAAAAATCAATGACTACCCCTAGTTTTCTTTGTGGATTCTAATAACCCTGGCTAAGATGTACTTTTTCCACGTTTTCTTAATTTGGCGGAAACACGTTTGTATTTTGTAGGCACCATTCGTTATGAGCCTGAGGCACCCCACAGCCGCTAATGTCGTTCAGTTCTGTGATGGAGCACAGCTGCATGTCTGCACAAGACTAGTTTTCAACCCTATGCAGGGCGCTTTAAAATACCCGCATCTATCAAGCGAAGCACTAATGTTGACGCTTAGCTTTTTAAAGACATTATAGATGCGTTTACGGCACACAAGTTGAATAAGTCATAAGCAATTGGATGAGTTAACTGACACTTGTCAAAAATATCTGCAGCTTGATTCTCAGCGGCTATTGGGTCTTCTTGGAGGACCTTCTCCTGTCTGTTTCTGAGCTTTGAAGCCATTCTCGAGAGGAAGGATTAAATGTGGCAAGGAGTCAGGAACTCATCACAGGTGAACCGCCCAATTCTGGCCTCATCTTTTGAGCGCCTCATCTTTTGTGCTACAGTAATTGCTTCGACTTTTATGGCCGTCTCCTGACCCGAGAAAAACTTTTCTTCAAGGTAGTTTTTTTGTTTTTCATTGAAACGAGTGGCCTTTTTCGTCACTTTCAGGACCCAGCCTATAGGTTTAATTTCTTCGGCAGGGACTGCAAGAGTAGAATTTGCTAAGACAGGGTGAACACCACGATTGTCACTATATCATATTTTGGCCTTGTAAATAGGGTTTCCCTTTCAGGAACAAGTCAACATGAACCGTACTGTAAATTGTTCTTCAGTAATTTTCTGAGTATTTCCTTATCTGAGGCAAAAGTGGAACCGCTTACAAAAGGAGTTTCAATAAAACGCCGCTTATCACTACTTCTTGCGCACTACTAGTCAGTCTGTTGCCTTTCGCAGCATTTGATGGCATTTCGGGCAGCGAAAGACACAACTACAATGCTGAACGAAAAAAAAAAACAAGTAAGACGCTTTTTATTGCAGTTCTATCCGTATTCTATTTGTAATAAATGAAAATTCTCGTCAAAAACTAATGGCTGTCAATGAGATTAGGATAGTTGTTTACAAATATAGTGTGGAATGTTGTGCCTCGATCTCTTTGCAGACACAAAGGTTGCCATGTAAGAAATTCGTGTTAAACGGTACAGAATTCGGGACACACTTGATTCTCCAGCCCCGTCTTTATCTATCTATTCAGTGTAACAAGTGTGGGCTTCGAAACTACTAACAAGGAGCTGCGTTACCTAACCTCAAACCCCCTAAAATCTGATAGAAAACTTTCATATTCCACCGTGATATAAGTACTAAGAGTCAAGAATAAATGCTTATAACAGTTGACAAACTTTTATTTTATCCTTAATAGCAGACCATTGTTGAGGCCCCATAGTGGGAGGGGGGAGGGGGGGGGGGGTGTCGGTGTATCCCTTATCCTATTAATTTTTGTCCTAAATATCTTGTATCCTGTTAAATCCAGCTCAACGATTTCCTACTCAATGAATGTCCTGTTTTATCTGATCTAAACACGCTCTACCCCATTAATATTTCCCCCAAATTTCTTGCACCCTATTAACTTTTTACCCAAACATCCAGTATCCTGAAAACCCCTAATAGGGCCTCACTGATGAACTGATAAAGCTGATCAAGATACACAGATCATAATCTTTTGACCTGATACTGTCTATCGTTTTCGTTTTTTCTTTTTCTTTTTTTTTAATACACGACCCCCCTCCCCCCCTCCCTACCCTGCAAAAATAGTCACAGAAATGCGTAAAATGGCTTTAATGTCGGTTACATTTTCACTTCTTACCCACCCTACCCCTACCCGTTGGAATGTGCATTGTCAAATATAACGCAATCTGTGGAATAACGGCGGCTGCACAACAGATCAAAACAGAACTGAGCTTAAACGAGTTCTTGATGAGAATCCTCGATTAAGAGGAGGATTTTAAAGGCTGTTAACAGACTTCTGGGTCGGTTAGGATCTCAGCAAATTGTTAAACTTCTTGTAAACGGCGGCTTATGAGACGAAAGACAAATAATATTGATAGATGTTGTGAAGCGGGCTTCGGAGAGTTGAAATCTGCTTAACCGTGGCGATGTCTGAGAGTGATTTCGTACACTAATCACCGAAAATGTGGCTGAAACATACTGGAAATATAACATGAGGCATCGTGGAACATCCAGTTGTCGACATGTCGCAAGGCAAGTGGAATACATCATTATTTTCTCTGTGCATCGTTATTTTCACGTTATTATGCTAATTAGGACGGCGGTCTTTGTTAACAAAAGTACAGCTTAAACTTCTTCTTCTAACATTTTACGGTTTTAACTGCCCCAAAATTTTATTGCATGTTTTTACAGGTGAGACATTGCTCTTTAAGTGGAGGGTAGTTTTGGGATCTCAAGTGATGTACTTTTGGCGATATTTTCCTTTAAATTTCGCCTTTTTTATGACGCTTCATGAGTAGTCCGAAAGGGAAGAAATTTAAAATTCTGTAAAAAAAAAAAAATCAGGTGATGATCAAATTGTCAAAACAGCCTCTCAATGTAACAAGAAACATTTGCTTGTCTCGAATAAAGGGTTTTTACCCGGATTTATATCGTTTTCTTTGTTTTGCAAATTGTTAAAAATGTGCCCTAAAATGGCCGCTGAAAGTCCTCTCAGAGGGGCAAAACCAAGATGGTGGCCCCAGCGCTAAAATACGAATCGAATTGAACTGAAAGTTATATTTTTGTGAATCACTCATCTAGACCATTCATCTGAGAAAGTGTGAGGAATTTGATTTTATCTGGTCCAAATGGCCATAGTTGAAATTTACCGAGGGCGCCTCTTAAGAGCCATCATATTGTGTTGGTGCTCTTGACAGATCAGGCATGAGATCGTTTTTTTAATGTAGAGTAGAATCAAATTTTTAGGTGTCGAAAATCGCTTAAGCCACGTCCAGATATCAGATATGTCTCTTTTAGGGGTCTAAATCCAGTTTTCCAACGATCACGCAACATCGACCTTTCTACATGGACACCACCCCCGTTCCCTCCCGTTGCCCCCGCCTTCCCCTACTGGAAGCTGCCTCAGTATCGATCATCGAGACAAGCTTGAGGCCGCAGAGGCCGTGGAAGGCGCTGAATACTTTCAATGATTCGTATAAACTGTGGTTCCCAGTGGTAGGTTACTTTATGAAGTCTAGTCGAATACATACGTGGTTGGTCGTGAATCTGCGGAATGCGCCCATAATATCAGCGGTTTGTCCATGTATGGCGGTTGTCGATTTCCAGATAGGTTTCCCATGGTACAGTTTCTTGATCTCGGATATCAATGCAACAATGACTTGTTGGTAGCTCTGAAAACTGGTCGTCTACAGGGGTTCATACGAGAAAAAATAGAAACGATTAATAGCATAGTGAAAAAGGAACAAGAGGAAATATGAAGCAAATTCAATGAGGGGGACGATGGATTCGACATGTTAGACGCACAGTAACAAAGATAAAAATATCATCAGGAAAGTAAACGAAATAGTAGCACCAACAACTACAGTACAACCTTAAAACAAACTTTGGAAGAAATCAGTTTTAAAATACACACTATATCTTTTGGTGGCATTAAAACGATCCGGCATTTGCTTGGAGGCTGGAAAAATCAACGCCAAGATATCTTTTGGAAAAATTATGTAAATGGTGCTTTCTAAGGAAGGCCGATATCCACATTTGTTTTTATCGACATCTGTCGGTTTAACTTGAGCTTTTTTTGTTCATCTTTCCCATTATTGGCACCAGTTAAATGTACTGTCTCTTAAAAGAAGTTGATTTATCTCTAAGGTAGTTGTGTTTAAACAATTCTTCAAAATGTCTCAGAATAATTCAGCACCTTAATATAGTGAGCTCCAGCGTTTAACAGCAGTGCGCTGTCCCTGTCCATATCTTTCCTCTCAATCACTTGACGGAAAAAATTTAAAACTCTTGGGACGTGCAAGTTGACTTCACCACATGTTTCTGTCTGTGAAAAGAAACAATCATACAGCAAAATTCATTAGAGTCTTGAAATCTTTTCTAAAGCAATGTTTCCAAATGTTATCGTTATACTACGTGAGTAAGATACGGTAATGTAAGCGGTAAGGTAAAGTTGACGTCGTGCCAAGTGGTCCATACCGCCGGCGCTTATCTCTGATTTCCGTAGTATAAAGTGACTAGGAGTATTTCTTTTTCCCCTGGATGGATAGTAGTCCATCACAGGGTTATCTCCAGTATTAAATTCGCCCTACCCATTTATACACCTGGGTGAGGGGCACTGTGAGAGTAATGTGTCTTGCACAAGAACACAACCGAATGTCGCCGCCCAGGGCTTGAACCCAGACCGCTCGATCTTGTGTCCACTCCGCCTCCCATACCATGTGAGTACCAGGTGAGTGCCTGTCTGGACACTTGCAGCTTCCAGTATATGATTGTTGTATTGTGATATACTTAAGCTGTTAAATGGAAATGCATTTTAGAGTCCAAAAAAAATTTTGAAGACAAACAAAGAAAGGAACAGACGGGCAGGCAGACAGACAGGATGACGTCAGACAGACAGCTCAGGCAGACAGGCAAAAACAACAACAACAACAAAACAAAGCGTTATATTTTGTCGCCAATGTAACTTCGCGGAAAACTTTTTTTTCTGCGAACAACCTGATAAGTAGAGTGCAATCACTTTGAATGTGGTTTGGTGGTTTGCCATTGGCAAACTCGATAACAATTGCTTTTTACTGTAACAAAGTACAAAAGCGATATATACTAACCAGTTCGTAGAGTGTCTTGGGGTATATCCAGTTATATGTGTTGTTGCATTCTTTAAACACCGATGAACAAAGCCTTCTCATTGGACTGTTAACTGACATGTAAAAGTAATAACTTAGTGAATCGCCGTATACCCAGAACACACCTCGACCAACTGTGTGATCGTGTTGCTTGCGTTGATTTGCTAAGGTTGTATAATCTATAAGAAAGGATTAAACATATATTAATTATTTCAAAATAACAAAGTTAGGTTTGTTGTAATAATATCGTTAGTAATGCCCATGTCGACGAGTGCATTGATATTTGCCCTGATATGAATAAATCATGAGAGGCTCGGTTGCTAAGGCCTAGTTCACACTAGCGACAGAACAACATAATGACGTAATGTCCTTATGTTTCCAATGTGAACATCCTGACATAATGACATAATAGCAACATAACGACATGAACATGAGGAAATAATGACAAAAAAAAAAAAGAAAGAAAAACCCCTGATATTTTCGTTATGTCTTCATAAGCGATCACGTCACTATGTCATTATGTTGCCATGTCGCTTCGTGGAGCCGGCGTGGCCTACTGGTTAGGGCGCTGGATTTGTAATCCAGAGGTCTCGAGTTCAAATCTCCTCCCTGTCACTAGATCATAACTGGATTTGTGTTTGGTGTTCCCAGATTCAACTCCTCCACGCTTGCAAATAGCCAACCGTTAGCCTCCCGCCAGTTGGGATTTTTAGCAAGTTTCTGTTTAATTGATAATATTTGTTTGCTGATTTCAATGTCCACAATTAGTACAGCAGTAATAAACACTTCCACACTTAAATAAATAATGGTAATTGAACTGAGTGGAGTGCAATTTGGTCTGAAATCATACGCGTGATTTCAAAATCGAACGAGCGCGCAGCGCGAGTTCGATTTGAAATCACAAGTATGATTTCAGATCAAAATTGCACGACATGAAGTTCAATTGCCACTTTATTAGATCCATTTTGAAATCGCACAATTTTATCGCCTTAATTTTTAGACTTTTGGTGTATTGTTCCAGTAGCCGGTTTGTTAAAAAAAAAAGCGGAACCGGAAACGCCTTTACGTCTCATTTAGTATGCAAAACGATGTCATGTGACGAAAACTCATCCGAGCATGACAAACAAACAAGCGGTTTTGAAGTCAACGAAAATAGTCTGCTTCAGGTATAAAAGTTCAATTCTCGTCGGTTGAATCAATGATGGAAGATCTTTCTTTCTTCTGTGGTTGAGGCTGAGATTTTTCATTGTCTTTGGAGAAGGAATTTGAAGGTGCATCCTGCGTAATTCTGCGATGGATTTCTTTTGAGTTGTGAAACTCCCTCGAGTGCACGATGCCCAGTGGATGGTACGTTTTTTTTCTTTCATACCGTTTAATGGCATGATTTTAAGGGAGTCCAGCTCGTTATCATCTCCGTTTCTTTTTGTGACCTCGGCGAAGGACTCAATACTCAGGACCTTGTCAAGTTCTTGCGGCGCCATTTGTTTCAAGATATTTCCAAGATGGCGGGACTAACACCAGCTTCGTAAGACGTTCATTCATTCACTGTTTTGTGGAGCGGGGCGTATTTTGACTATGTTTATTCACAGCGACAGAGTTGAGCTCTTTTGTTGCTTCGTTTGAAACTACCAGAAACCTGGAAACATCTACCTTCTTGAGATGGCCCTGAATTTGTTGTTGAGTGGTTTTCGTTTGTTTATGTTTTACTGGACTCGGTATCATACGGATTTTGAGCAGATGTTGAAGAAAAATCGCCAAAATATTCGTCAAAATGGACACTGAAAGTTGGAAACTTCCATTAAAGTTGGTGTTCAGCCTGAAGGAGCTGATAATCGTCATTTAGAAACTGTAATTAATTACATTCGTCAAGTTTTTTGGAAAAAAACACACAATAACAACAGAGTTTTGGCAATACTAGTTGCTAAATTATCCACACAATGGCTTTTTGCCTTTCATTTTCCTGAAATTTTATTGTTTACTTTAAACTAATATTGAAATCTGATTTGTTGTTTTGTTTTACTGTCCCATTCTCAATGGCTGAGAAAAAGATGTGATTTAGAGCAAAAAATAGTGCGATTCGTGAATAAATCGCACCATTGAGAGCCAATCAGATTGCAAGGATAGCCAGTGATTTCAAAATGGATTTAATAAAGTGATTTATTTATCAATTTATTTATTTTATGTCGTTATGTCGCTAGTTTGAACCGGGCCTAACACTTGTAACATAATGGACTAACAGAGATAAACAGTTTAAGGTCAACTGAGATACAAATAGTGGACCAGATGAGTTACGAGTTCACAGTAACAGGCTCAACTGGTGGGAGTATGGGTTATAAACAGTGAGTGAACTCAAGGAATGGATGTCGCCCAAATTGTAGCCTTGGACTTAGCTTCTGACTCCCTTCATGGAACAAAATAACAGTTACCTTCTCTTGTAAAGTCCATGTAAGGCTTCCATTTGAATCCAGTCACCCATCTTCCGAATCCATCCCACATCAAGTTACATTGAATATCACACTCGTTATCCGCTGCGCGCATGTTGTTTTGAATTTCTAATGACAAGGAATATTAAACGAATATTTACATTTAGTCTACGTTTTGGTGGAGATTAGGCCATTTGATGCGCATGCTCTGATCGGTCTTTACAAAAGGTCCCAACACATCAAGTGAAAACAAATGGAATGATCCACAGATCCGAGTTAGTTATATTACTCCAACCCTCCCCTGCCGGGGAATCTGTGCAGATATATTTTAACTGATGCATTCCTCTTTGTATATGATTGCGTGATTACGTGAGCCTGAGAGGTTCAGAAGATGTTTCGAAAAAAGTACACTTAAACTTAAAAGGAGTTTTAAAAAAATTGCTTTACCCTGTGTCATTTTAACATTCAATATTTACTTTAAGCCATTGTACCACTTAATTGGCATTTTAATCAAATGAAGAAAGATATTATGACTAGAATATGTTCGTGCTTAAAATTGAGAGAAGGGATTATTGTAAAGCGACATATATCCTTCTTAGATCTTTCTTTCTTTTCTTCCTTCTAACTTTCTTTTTTCTTGCTCTATCCAACTCTCTACTTCATATCTTGCTTCTTTCTCTCTCTTCGTTTTTTCTATGTTTTAGTTTTTCAACATACCGTTACATAAAGAAACCGATGAGTTGATAAATGAATCAAAGAGAGAAGGAATGAAAGAGGGAAAGGAGGAAAGAAAGAAGGCAAACGAAGCGAGGAGGAAGAAACCCTTACCACTTTCACTGAGACGTCTCCATGGGATTGTGATTGTTCTCTTTGTAGCAGATAGTAAAGGCTTGTTGATGTAACCGGTCATTTCTGAGAAGAGACTATTGCTAAGGTGTACGTTCTTTAACTTTCCTGAACAGTGAGCTGTAAATAGGAATCCAAAAAAGTGATGTAAATAACTTGAATAAGGGAAAAGACAAACAAGCAGCGAGTTGTGAGTTGAATGGCAGGCAGCATGTTGAACTCTCAGGATGGAAAGTCCGTTTGCATTTTTTTTTAAAAAGCTGTACTATATAGACATATAAAATCAAGTACATTATGCAGCGAGTTTTGTTCAATGCGTCGTCACTCTCCAAATCAGTATCAGCTTTGGGGTTATGATAAAATAACTTGAAGACAAAGTTTCACATCGTACTCAAATTATTGTTACGTTCATGTAGAATAAGAGGTCAAGATTTAAAAGCCGTCATTACTTGTTATTATAACTCTCAGTATTCTTCTTCATTGCTCACGTACCAAGAATGTATTAACTGTTTACTTGCATTCGATTTGAAATTAAATGCTCGAAAAGCATACAGGTATCCTTTTATCACAGTTAATAGATACATACAGTTCATGAGTGCAGCGATATTCTCATGGATTCAGTTTAGCACAACTTGGATCCAAAACCAAAGTTATCACATCTGGCCATCACAGCAAATTCAAACAAGAATTAATAAAAACGTCCGAGCGGTTTTTAGAATTAAGTGTCGTGGGGGAGACGCGCTGAGAGGCCATAAGCCCACAAAAACTTTAGCACCAACATTTTTGATCCACGGACAGCGATGTCCTCGTTCTTGATGTGGTTGCTCTTTTACTTTAACGAAGTGCTTGGAAACATAGTTAATAGAGGGGAATGGTTTTGAAACCCGACAAAGTTCTTTGTAGTATGTTTTTGTTCGCTTTTTTGGCCTTGACCGCGCACAACACTCAATAGTTGTTTACTTCGTACTGGGGAACTAACTAATAGAAACGTTTTAGTTACGTAATTCATGTATAGTGTATGAGGGCAAAACAAAAGATTGTGCACGGTCGTGGGCCTTCCAACATAAATCTTGACATCTTTGTTTGCTCCTTTAATGTTTGCCGGACTTCATAACCAGTCCCCTCTATTAACTATGTTTGAAAGCTCTAGCTTTGTTGATATTTCCAAGGGAATACTTGATTAACCGGGGAACTCCAAGATAAAAAGGAGGAGGACATGCGTCGGAAATTTTGAAAAGAATGCTTTAAAAGTGACAAGATCTTGTTTTGTGGGCGTGGCTTGAAATTTTATTCACCCAAAGATTTACCAAGTCTAAAACAATACATTGACTGACATTGACTCTTTCGGCTCAATATCCTCAAAGTTACCACGAAAGCCCCCGCTGTGGACCTTTTGAAGCTGAACACCCTAAGAGGCACCAAACCCGCTTTTTTAACCCCTAAAAGGCACGACGAGCACCCCTGTCCTTTTCGTGAGGGAGTGGCCCCCCCTCTTCCGAGGACTTGACCTTCATTTGCCGTCCGTGACTGTTCTACACTTAATGAAGATAAAAAAGTACTACTTTACCATTTTTGAACCAATCCATTGGAGGATCAATCACTCCATCACACAGCGTATAATCTAGAATCATGTTGATTTTGTACACCCCAGGCTCCATGATCAGGAACAACACTTCATACACTCCATTATTATGATCGAAGACGGTGCCTGCAAGATACGAAGGTCCTTCAAGGTACACTCTCCACGAGTCCCCTCCAAACGTCTTCCGCTCGGCCCCAAGTGTGCGAGACTGCACAAAAAACCGACTATACTCCCCCGCAGGACGAATTTGAGCATCAAATATTTCGCTGTCTTCCGGGGATGTTTTCAATCTGAAACAACATTCAATGATTTATAATTCGATATATCCTTTTTGCATTCAGTCAACAACAGGCTTGTTAAGACTGTTATTATAGTTTGGTGAGAGTTGGAAAGAGCGCGTTGTCTGAAAAACTTAAACGTCTATGTCGAGGAAAAGGTTGTTGTTATTCATCGTGGTAGATGCAATAACAAAGTGTTTTATCGTTTGTCTCACGATGTAGTCACTTGCCGACCTTTGTGATATAAATGATACCGTGCAATCAGTCGACCTTATCGCCTGAAGAAGACTAGCAGTAAGCAGTCGAAACGTCGCGATCTACATCTCAAGTGACTACATCGTGAGACAAACGATAATACACTTTATTATAACTTAAACGTCTGTTTATAAATCGGCTTCAAATCAGTTAAATAAGATGCAAACTTCCTTTCGCCATTATGTAGCTACCATCTTCTACGTATTGCAGACTCAGGAAGTTGTTACCTGTTGCAGACCTATTTTTCTCACGTGTTTGTCACATGAGTGGAAAATGAACGACTCGTTGTTATGAAAAAGTTTGGAATATCAAAAGCACATAGTTACCTATTTTACATGGTTTGAGTTCTCGACGCCTACCCTAAGCAAGAAGCAACTGATCAACCACAAGAAAAACTCCAGTTAGCCTCTAATTCTTACTATTCATGTTTTGATTCACTATTTAGGAGACGGGAGAGGGGATCTGACAGTGATCAATGATCGATATAAATTTTATTGTGTTCCGATTGATCCAAATAAATTTCGGAGTAACTCAAATATCTTGTCGTGTTTATCTGGGGAGGGCATCGCATTTTGATTTTCTGCATTCCTTCCTCTAGGTTAACACAGCTTATCTATTCAGGTCCCTTATCATTGCTAAGAACGCGTTGATTTCTGCCCATTTATAACAACTTGCCTTTGATATTGTTTTCCATTGTTCCTTCTGTAATGAAGATTCTGACATGGTTTTTGTAGACTTTGCCAATCCAGTCGCCACTTTCGCTGCCGACACCAGTTCACCTTAAATTCATCGTACATCGAGGCTCTGGCTCTCAGTTGAAACGCAACAACCCGGATGATAAAAAGCCATACTTCCCACTGCTGTAGCATAACACGTTTTTACGAAAACGCGACCACAACACTTAGCCGTGAAGTCAATCAACCATTGAAGAAGACCACGACCTTCACAACAACTAGCTTTGGTGTTTTGTGTTACTAACCTGTTAGTTGGGTGCTAAACTCTTCGTGCCCGTTTCTTATCTGCCAAATGTCTTTTTAAGATGTTATTTCTGTTTTTACAGTGAAATTTGATGACTTATACGTGTTTACGAGCTCTGTAGCCATCTTCATTATTTATGCTTTTCGGTGAAATAGTTTGGTGGACTATTATTGTTTGTTCTGGTTATTTCAACGCCCGAGTTCTTTAAAACATTTGAACATTGTCTTAAACTCCTTTCAGTTCTCTTTAATTTGCTAATTTATG
The DNA here is from genome assembly GCF_042242905.1 of Orbicella faveolata. Taxonomy (NCBI): domain Eukaryota; kingdom Metazoa; phylum Cnidaria; class Anthozoa; order Scleractinia; family Merulinidae; genus Orbicella; species Orbicella faveolata. The sequence goes on along the minus strand of NW_028301539.1, from coordinate 11,045,500 downwards.
TCTTTTGTGTTTTTTTAAGGTTTCTGGTCACTGCTTCTTGACTTTTGTAAGCGTCGATGAACTAAAACAAAACACAAGTGGAAACAAACAGGTGGAATTTGAGAACAAAAGTATTCGTTCACTTGGACGATTCAAAGTCTAGTATTCAATCAAACAGGTATTAACAGAAATAAGCTTTGATGGCTGCTTGGAAGTATTATGCGATCCAGACAAGCTTATTCTATTATTTGATGGAATCGAGATCTAAATTTTCACTTTTTGCTTGAGATGGTTTAAGAAAAATAAGGTTAGTTCCCCTTTTCAAAAAGCTTCGACGAGTTTGCGGCTAGACAACGACATTGTCTGCTTGTCAGCACGAATAAATTTTCTTTTCTACTTCCTTTATCGTGATTAAACAAGATATCTATCGGCAAACAAATGGCAGTTCATAAACGTCAACGTAGACTGGAAGCGTGGCCGAGTGGGCATTAGCCTCTTCGAGGGTGATTCGGATCCCACCG
>NW_028301539.1:11037500-11042500 GCF_042242905.1 Orbicella faveolata | reverse complement strand
TCTTAAATCAATATTTGTCGATGATAATTAGCGAGCAGCTAGGTGTGATAACGATTGTTATTTACCTAATACCATCGATTTATATCGATAAATCGATTAGACACCTAATCGGGTTTTATGACAAAATTGTTGTGGTCATATCAAAGGTATAAACTAAAGTTAGGACAGCGAGAACTTTGCGTGGGTTAAACTTAACTTTACAAGGACGAAAACAATCAGAATGCATTGATGAGATGGAAGTAAATATGCAAAATAAAACCAACTGTGAAAATGGCTTGGAGAAAAAGCAAAACAAAACAAAACAAAACAAAACACAGACAAAAACAAGAAAAACACACAAAAAACAACGTTAATTAGGAAGCAAAACAACATTGCCATAATACCAACACATCACATGCATCCCTTGCGACAAGCCTTATAACTAATTTTCCATCATAGATTCCCGCGCGAATATAAGAAAGGAGGAAAACAGCCTTACATAGCTTTCGACGGTCAACCGCGTTTACATTTCACGGATCACCAAATTAGGGCTGTCATAAAGTACTTTTCTAAAGGCTTGTTTGAACACGAAGTCGACCGGAACCCCTTACTACTCTGACGTCAATTAACTGACCACAACCAATACTGAATACAACGGAACAGGATGTTACTAATCATTTATAAAAAACTTAAGACAAACTTTTGTCATGAAAATTACATGTATTGCTTGTCATCAGCAGCAGTCGCGATTCATTCATACGTTCTGTCGATAAATTACTTTTGTAATTATGATATTTCGAGCGACCATCATGCAATCGCAAATTATTAAAGTACAAGACTGCTCACCCTAAAACCATAATTTTGGACATTTCGGGTTGTTTTTCTTTACTACAACAGCTAAGAAATGCAGCAAGATGGCTAAATTGAAAGTGCATGATAAACAACTGATCATAAGAATAACTTGCATGAGTACACTTGGTATTGGTCTGGAAACAAGCTGATGAAATAATTGTGAATAAACATTTACAAGCGATGTCACCTTTTGAAATTATGCATACACCAACCGAGAATTCAATAAAATAAAATTCCAAAATGTATCAACCGTTACTGGAGTTTCTAACGTATTTTTGTTGTTAAACTGAAAAGGACCAAAACTATTGCAGATGAAGGAAGTAGAGGAACGATTTTTGCCAAGATACTACTGCATAGCGTTAAATTAGCCCTCGAATATAGCCTTCTCAGACGGTTTCAAAAGCCAGATTCTTCTTCGCTTGAGGCGCTCTCTCCCGAGATCGCCAAACTGACCGGGAACAATCACTAGAGAGACGGCTATATTCCTTAGCAATACATCGACGCAATTTTGCGAGCCAGACCCTCAATTCGAGAATCTGTGAAAGAAATCGTCTGCTTCATTCAGGGGTAAGGAAACAAAACACATCGTTAGTCGTTTTCGTTAAGACGAGTCTTTTCGTCTTTGGCCTCTAAGACAATGTATCCTCGACTCTTGCCTGTAACGATGTCTATTGGCAACATCGCTTGAAATATCAGTTCAACAGGAATCCAATGTGGCGGATACTTGTACCTTGCTGTATCTAACATCAATACAGAGTTTGTTTCTCTGTCCAATGCAGCAACGGGACTATAGTGACCACCTCCGATTTGCCCGACAGCCTCCCTCGAATATAATATCGCCATTAACTCTCTTGGAATTTCGTCGTTGTAATTTTTTTCGCTGGCTAGTCTCCCTCCAGTGCACACTCTCTCAAGGCTTTGAACAAATTTCTCGAAATGCCCTATCGAGCTATTTGGTCTCACAATAGTTGCAGTAGCCCCATTGCATTCTGCCAAGTAAACAAATTCTTCTAAAGTAGATTCAGGCCCTTTGACACCGTCTTTATAAAAAAAGTTGTCTAACAGTTCATCTGTATACCATCGCCAAATAGATTTCCACTTCCGTCGAGGATCTATCTGCAAGGAGTTCAAAATAATGGCTAACGTATTGAGCCCACTGTACGTCAGTTGTGATTGAGTATTATAGCACGATGACAGAGATAGAAAGGGGACAGCATAACCAGTTTGTAGAGCGCGACAGAGACGAGTTCTGGATTCAGAGGATCTGTAATCAAGAAGTTTTTTAGGAAGTGGACAGCCGTAGAATGTCTCCGATGGATGAACCGACATGTCTCGACTCTGTACTGATCATGCGCAGACCTGTACAGGTTAAACAATTCCCAGCGTATTAACCACTCTCCGTGTATGTTGTGCTATTTTGAATTTTATATCAAATGAGCTGTCAAACCAACTAGGATTTGTCCCATGTTCCCTCTTTGAGAAATATGGGGGCTTATCTGTTGCTTCATTATAACTTTGAAAACTTCCTTACATCGATTGAAATGCCATCTTTCTAGAGGCAAATTCTTAGCTCTGGACAGCAGGAAAGTCAGATATAAAATGATAATTTTTAATTATGTAAACAAAGAAATATGTTTGTAATATAACGTGCCACGTAGCATTTTCAACTGTATCCAAGCCATTAGACGCGCATGAGCAATAACGTTCGCTTTCACCTGCTTTCAGTGTTACGTGATAGGCAACATCTTTCGACCATCTTTCGACATGCCATCTTTCCACATGCTATGTGGACGGCTGAAAGACCGTTTAATTGTGAAACTGGCGATTTTTCCAGTTATAAGAGGTAGAAATGACAAATAAATCATAATCACTGACCACAAATGGCTGAAGAAGATTGTAGACTTTGCATATTTCCCGATTTACGGTAATTCAAACGATTTGAGTGCAGAGTCGATCGGCTCTCAATAGTGACTTCCGGTAGAATCGGGCCGTTACCACTTTTAATATTCGCAAGGCGCAAACATTCAAAACAGTTAATATATCTCTCACAGAATGACTTCTTGATACTCCTAGCCTTAGTTTGATGTCAAATAAATCCGTCTGTCATCATTAAAAGTCGAGTTTGACAGTAAAGAAGTCCCTTTTGGCTATATTTTAGACATAGGCCAGGTTACATAGCATGTTTAGAGATGTCGCCTATGCACGAAACACTGAAAGTGGGCGTAACATTTGCGACTGATAGAGGGATTTCTACCGAAAAGTCTATGTCAAAAACAATACATAAACACTTTTTGTATTCGCGATCAACGGATGCCCTTTAGGCCAACCCGAGAACACACTTTTAGGTTAACAGAAACTGAGTTACTAACCAAACAAAAAATTTCGTTACACTGTCTCCCCTCAAATGCGTGTAACTGGTTCCTCGATTGCATCACGGCAGGATCTTGTTTTTAACTTTACTGAAGACTCGTTATGAGGCGGATCAAGTTTGCGCAGCCTAAGCTCGGATCGGTCTTTCTGAACTAATACAGATATTTGCAAATGGAAAAAGCCATTTTTAATCCTTCGTGCAGTTCTCTGTAATGTACCTAAAATTGAAAGGGGTAAAAATTTGAAACGGGATACCGAAGCAGGTTAAATGTTTTGGCGGTCCGAAAAGCTTTCGACGCTGTCTCACCGTCTTTCTCAAGTAAATATCGCCACAATTTGGAAGAGAGTAAGGCGACTGTCATAGCTAGAGAATAAAACAACTTCAGAGGGAGAATTCGCGAAGCCTTCGAAATTTCTGCCAGTCCCAGATGTTCAATCGAGACCGTGGTATTGAACTTCCGGCCCTATACGGGGATGTTTTGGCAAGTGACTTGGTTCACCCAAGCTCTAACAAATAGATTGCGGTCATATTCACTTAAGAAAGACGCTGTGATAGCGTCGAAAGTAAAAACACTGACTCGCTTCGGTATCTCGTTTGTTACTATGTCTCCTAAAGCGTCAATCAATCAATCAATTTTATTTAGAGAGGGTGACACATCACAGTATCAACTGATAAACTAGTGGCCCTCTGTGCTAAAAATCTACTAGATTCGGGAAACAATCTATTTACTCGATCGATCACAACAGCAATTTGTACGATTTTGTTTTACCACTTTTGTGAGATTTAAAAGGGTTAAATGGTCTAAAGAGTAGTGAAAGGCATTTTAAAATGCCAAAAGGTTGATACGTAGAGGATGTCATACGGCGATGCGAAGATATGAGTTTTATTTTCGAGCGGTAAAAGCAATATTTTACTCACTCGCTTCGCTCATACGTAAAACGTGGTTTTTAAAAAGGAAATTCATATCTTCAATCCACTATGAAATTCTATTTTTATTATATAGAATGCGAAAAAAGGTGCAGAGACATACTGGTTAAATAATTGTCAATAAAAAAATTTCAAACATCTAAAGCCTTTTGAAGTTATGCATACATCCCGAATATTCGGTTGTGTTCTGGTACACTGAGGGAATGACCATTGCACTGCCTTTTGTTTAGCCGTTATATATTTTTGAGTCTTCTGTATTGGTTCTTGTGTACCGGTGCACCAGGACAGAACCGAACATTCAATAAGACAAAATTTAATAAAAATGTATTATTTTTTTACTGGTTCTTTAAGAGTAGTTTTGTTTTATAAACTATGAAGAGGAACAATTCTACTATAAAAGACTGCAACGGAAGAACGATTTTTGGCAAGATATGAACGCAGTTATGATAATCCATATTTAATTAGCCTGAGAATGCAGTTGCTACTTCCAACAAATGTGGCGCTCTCTCACGAGAACCCAAGCTAATTTAGCTTGAAGAGGATGGATGATTTTTCTGTCAATGACACAAGAATACTTGGAAAAAGATCGAGTTCTCCAGCTAGGATTCGAACCAAGAGATTATCAAGGTAAGAGCGTGAATCCCCCGTATAGGCCTCATACCTAAGGTAATCCCTGTTAAGATATTTTTAGACATGGTACCCAGTTCTTCCGAGAATGTTTCTCGCGCGACGCGTGGACAGCCCAAACGAATTTCTCGCAACTACCCGAGACGAAACACCTTCGAGTAATGCAGATAAGTCATTCACAACTGTCTAGGTGGGTGATTCTATGATAAAACAAATACAGGGACGGAGGCTGGGTAGGAAAGTC
>NW_028301539.1:11025000-11032500 GCF_042242905.1 Orbicella faveolata | reverse complement strand
ACAGTGCAATCACCTAAGATCAACACATGATAAACGGGCAGTCCCGCACAAAGGTGACATGGCCCAACGGCCTAAAACAGCGTAATCGTGACCGCGCGGCATGACTTCTCCATAGACAGATTCCACTGGACACTGGACTGTACAGCACCGACAAGCAACTAAAATTCTCCGAGTCAAAAGGGAACTGTTATTTGCCCCATGGAGATAAACATCTTTACCGTTCTCAACGAAGAGAAAATCAATAACAAAAGATCTGAAACCCCACCTACGCTCCACCAAAAAGGCCAAAAGGGAGCTGAAAGGCCAATAAAGAGTAACCAGTTCTATTGACAAAAACATATGTGGCGGATGACATTTTCAACTAACGAAACAGGTGGCACCAGCCAACAGGTTTCTCCTACCCAACTAAATGCTAGAGAATCTTCGAATAGAAACTGGGAAAAACTTGAATTTTTTTTTTTTTTTAACTGGAAAAGTAATCAATTGAACAGCGACCCCGATAAGAGGTTACTTCATGAAAATAGCTATCTTTAACTGACCAGTCATCAATCGACGATCTTGCATAAGTAATCAGCTTTCTCGTTAAATGAACGAGGTATCAACTCAGCCTCGATTTTGATATTACTTTCTTTGGCGGTATCAAATATATCACCGGCGAATTGAAGCGAACACAGTTTCATACTACCAGAATCGACGATCAAAGGTACAGATTGGTTGTCAGTAAACCACTTAACAGAGCACCCTGAAAGAAGATGTGCAAACTTTTCAAAGCAAAACAAACACAGTGGAGTTCTCTCCACGCGGTACTCGATCTGGTATCTACATAGAATCTCAGTTTTTGTGCGAAAACAGGCAATGTTACCAATGGCAATAAAAGCAGCCAATCCAATAGCGCTAACATCCGAGCATACAATACAAGATAGTCTGCGAGCAACGTCTGCAAAACACTGGAATTGAGATACGAAACATTATTCTTCCAGAACTCCAACTGTATGGAAACTGACAACGGGTTAACAACAGCAGGAGCACACGCGCACTCGACCACTGAACCTATGGCCAGAAGATCAGAAATAGCCTGCTCGACAAATCACTATACTGGACTGGATGGCTGAGTGATTATTAGAAAACTGAGCTGAGGGTGGAATGTAAATAAAGAGAATCTAATACCCATCAAAAATAGTATCGCGAATAAAGCAAGAAGCACCTATATGATTTAAAAAATCTACATTAACCATAAGGTTGCCTTTAACTTAAATATAATGCGTTCTGTCCTGATAATCAGTCTTTTATTCATTCATTCAGTCATCAGGGCTAGTACAATTGTTAACCCTCGGACTAACACCCCCATCGTGGCACAAGGGGGATGAAACCCTCTCCTTGGGTTTTCGTTCTATTAAGGTACAGGAAGCCCTGAGCTTGCTCTATAAAATAATGACATATTTTTTGGTTGTGACGTCGCATGACGTCATTTGACCCACCATCTTGGATAATACTATTTTCTTAAAAAGTCAAAAAATAATCTAGAATGCTTATGAAGCCAGAATGCTTATGAAATGTACAATTTAGTGAAATTCAGCAAAATGATGAACAAAGCTGGAAAAAAAAAAATACAGAAGTATGTCGAAAAAGTTGATTTTTGTCCAAACCTATACGAAGTTTGCGGTTGCCATGACAAAATCAAAAGTAATGGACACAATTGACATAACCAAAATTTACGCGAACGATGAATGAACAGCTAAGGAAATTTTTCAGCCCCTTAGAGTAAATTGTCTTTTCAAGACTTCCAAAAAACCTTGTATCACATGGTTCAACAAAATTATCAATAAGTTCAACCGGGTCTCCCAATCATTTGATTAAATTGAAAAAATTATATACTCATCTTATCCCATTCTCTTCAATGCAGCTTGGTATTTGCCATAAGTATGTATTTTTACTGCTTGGAGGGACTGCAGCGGCTCCTCTAAAACGGCTTGGGCAGGAAGATGGATTTGCTCAGTGGCTTCTTTGGCCGCATCTGAAACACTTGTCTGCTAGTTGAGGCTGACGTCCACGAAAGGACTGCATGCGAAAAAAACAAAAAGGCTGATTAGAAGAAAAATAATTGCCAGTGGACAGGCCATGAGTGGATGGAGCTTCACTGGATGTAGAGCGGGTAGCTGTAGAGTTGGCCAGCTAGACGCATTTTTCCGCTTTTTCTCCCGGATCTTAGCTAGCGTTCGTACTTCGGCTGATCAGAGCTTTTTCTCTTCCTCTGAATCTTCGGCGAGTTCGTCGATTCGTACTTGCACTGCTGTCCAAACAGCGGGGTTCTTGTCCGCGGAACGAAATAACTTGACTGCTGAAAGGTTTCCTTTTGAGATGGTCTTGCTGGTCCCGTCTGTTGCATCCAGCAGAGAGTTGCTGAACTCGTATTGTACAGGAGTACCCGACGGAGCCGCTCGACAGAAAACCCGCTCGACAGGCTGCAATTACGCTGGCTGGGAAATATTAGCATTAGATTATTTACTGGCTGGGATTTTCTTTCAGCGTCTGGCTTGCTAAAAACTTATTTAAAACACTGTCCTTAGCTGGTAAAAAAGTGACTTTTTTGTTTTTTCTGGCTGTGACTTTTTCGAAAAAGCAATCAATCCCGCCCTGGGACGTAAAAAACGCGAGACGATAAACCGCAAGCGGTCGTACTCACTCCCAGCGCCACGCTCTGCAAAAAAGAAAAAAAAAAAAAAAAAAATGCAAATCAACGCGCGCGTGATGCCATGCCCAAAAATGATGGCTCCACTGTCAGATTGTTGCGGTTTATCTTTTTCATCAACCAGTAAAAATTGCATAACACCAGCAGCTGTCATTTTCAATGACGTTATAACACTAGTATCTCGAATGGCCGAATCCGTTAAAAACGTTTTTTCAATGGAACACGGCCGATCTCCAGGATCTCCGCTCGTTTGTCGTTCCAAAGGCCTTAAGAAGCCGTCACTTCAGAAAACCGCTACCAGCGCTATTGTGCTGCAAGCAGTCAGCAGTTATAAAGAAACAGTGGAAAGCAACTTAAAGGTTGGTAAATTCATTCCTATAACTCTCTTGCTTGCACACGGGGCAGTGATGGTACATTGTGCTGGAATCAGTGACACTGTTCGCTGTCTGTTTTGCATTAATTCTTTCATTTATAGACAACTAAATTTAAAAAGGTATCGGAGGCATAAGAACCTAGACTCTAAGGTATCCATTAACATTCTTATCTTGCAGTCATTCTGAGTTATTTCGAGGGCTCCGCAGGTAAAGGAAAGAAACGAGATCTGCCAAATCTGAGATCTGCTGTGAAAGGGACTTGGCGCAGACAAGCAAAGCAGCTGGATAAAGGGTAGGCATAATGTTCTGTTTATATGCGCTAGTCGTCTGCATCGGTGGTCAACTTTCCTCTCTTGATGCTAAAGTAATCAAGTAAAGTAATCTCATTGTACCATACACTCATCGTTTCGCTCATAGCATTTTTGGGTTGCTATAAATCTGGAAATTTGCTTAATCGAAAATTTTCCGAAGGTTGCCGGAAGACGAAGGACAATGGTTTGCCCTCTTTTCAGTCTTATTGGGTACATTAAATGCCTTAATCGTGGTTCAGTACCAGCATAACGAGTTAATGTTTGTCCTCTGGAAAACAAGGGACTATCGCGCGTTGCTCACCGGAAATGGCCGTCGGGTGAATTCATTCCACACTGTTTGCTGTCTCTTTGAGAGAAATGCTTTTATTTTGAGACCCTAAACTTATTAATGTATCGGCGATTCAAGATTGCCGGGAGTTAATTTACATTTGCAGTCATTCTGAGTCATTTCAAAGGCTGGAGAGAAAAAAGAAAAGAGACTAAGGGAAGACATCTGCCCGATCTAAGTTCCGCTGAGAAAAGGACTTACCAAAGGGACAAAGCAGCTGGATAAAGGGTAGGCGTATTTGTTTATATGCGCTAGCTCGGACTGCATTGTTGGACATGCAACTATCCTCTCTGATGCTAAGATAAAGGAATCATTGTATCATACAATCAACGCCTCCCGCTCGTGGCACTTTTGTTTTGCTTTAAATCAGTGCAACTTTGCGTGATCGAGTTTTCCGAAAGTTGCCGGACGACGAGGGTCAATTGTTTGCCTTCTTTATCAGTCTTATTGGGTACATTGAACGCAAGGGACTGTCGCGCGTTGCTCACCGGAAACTGTAGTTAAATCATGCAATGTATTTTATTGGCATAATAAGTAAAATGTTAAAATTGTCTATGTTATTAAAATCTTTGTCAGTTAAAAGAACTCAAGATTTTACCTTCTTAAACTTTCCTTCAGTTTGTAGTTGAGAAGGAAACAACTTTCGTCTTTCCGTGCGGCTTTCTTTGAGCAAAAATATGTCATTTGTCTGTTTTAGAATTGTGAAAAGCAAACTACTCAGGGGCACCCAACGACCGTTTTCTCTCTAATGCTGTTAGATGCTGTTTTAGGCTTTCTGGAGTACTTTTAAAGCTCTGTAGGTTAATTTAGGTTGCACTAAAAAAATTTTATCTGTTCGGATATTCTAGGGGAACTTGAGTATTCTCGAATTTAGTAGGGCTTTTTTGTCCATTTCCCGAAAACCTTAGGTCTTATCGCCTTTCCGAAAATGATAGCTGACCTTTTTTCGGTACTCAAAACGACATTTTCAACAGTCCGAAAACAACAGACATTAAATTTCTCATGTCACGAAAGTTCGAGGTGCCAATTCTCTCAAGAAAATCAGAGGGGATTAAAAGCCTTCCGAACAGATAATTTACCGAAACGATCCGTTGGGTGCCCCTGACTACTAAGCAAGTGTCCGGAAAATATTGCCAAAGTACAATTTGACAAGCATAACGCGCGATGTGTTTGATTGCGCCAAGCAAGTGAATTTCCGGTAATAAACGCGATCCAAAACAGCTTTCATTTGAACTCGTCGTTGACCTACCAGTTGAGGCAACGGTTTCAATCTGCACGCTAGTGCCGTGAATCAACTGGAGTCGTGTAATCAATGATCTATCGATGAACTGTTTATCGAAGTGGACACTTCTGCCAGTTTAAAATTCTTTGACCAAAGAGCGCACGTCTGGATAATAATTTTGCCAGAATCCTTGCGGCTTCTGTTGTGAGTCTTTTGCGGTGATTGCCTGACGAGCGATTAACGATTGCTTTTGCTGTGAATCCTTGCGGCTTCTGTCGTGAGTCTTTTGCGGTGATCGCCTTACGAACTACTAACGATTGCTTTTGCTGCGAATCCTTGCGGCTTCTGTCGTGAGTCTTTTGCGCTGATCGCCTTACGAACTACTAACGATTGCTTTTGCTGCGAATCCTTGCGGCTTCTGTCTTGAGTCTTTTGCGGTGATCGCCTGACGAACGACTAACGATTGCTTTTGCTGTGAATCCTTGCGGCTTCTGTCGTGAGTCTTTTGCGGTGATCGCCTGACGAACAACCAACGCTTCCTTTTGCTGCGAATCCTTGCGGCTTCTGTCGTGAGTCTTTTGCGGTGATCGCCTGACAAACGACTAACGATTGCTTTTGCTGCGAATCCTTGCGGCTTCTGTCGTGAGTCTTTTGCGCTGATCGCTTTACGAACTACTAACGATTGTTTTTGCTGCGAATCCTTGCGGCTTCTGTCGTGAGTCTTTTGCGGTGATCGCCTTACGAACGACTAACGATTGCTTTTGCTGCGAATCCATGCGGCTTCTGTCGTGAGTCTTTTGCGGTGATTGCCTGACGAACGATTAACGATTGCTTTTGCTGCGAATCCTTGCGGCTTCTGTCGTGAGTCCTTTGCGGTGATCGCCTTACGAACAAGTAACGATTGCTTCTGCTGCGAATCCTTGCGGCTTCTGTCGTGAGTCTTTTGCGGTGATCGCCTTACGAACGACTAACGATTGCTTTTGCTGCGAATCCTTGCGGCTTCTGTCGTGAGTCTTTTGCGGTGATCGCCTTACGAACGACTAACGATTGCTTTTGCTGCGAATCCATGCGGCTTCTGTCGTGAGTCTTTTGCGGTGATCGCCTGACGAACAACCAACGCTTGCTTTTGCTGCGAATCCTTGCGGCTTCTGTCGTGAGTCTTTTGCGGTGATCGCCTTACGAACGACTAACGATTGCTTTTGCTGCGAATCCTTGCGGCTTCTGTCGTGAGTCTTTTCCGGTGATTGCCTGACGAACGATTAACGATTGCTTTTGCTGCGAATCCTTGCGGCTTCTGTCGTGAGTCTTTTGCGGTGATCGCCTGACAAACGACTAACGATTGCTTTTGCTGCGAATCCTTGCGGCTTCTGTCGTGAGTCTTTTGCGCTGATCGCTTTACGAACTACTAACGATTGTTTTTGCTGCGAATCCTTGCGGCTTCTGTCGTGAGTCTTTTGCGGTGATCGCCTTACGAACGACTAACGATTGCTTTTGCTGCGAATCCTTGCGGCTTCTGTCGTGAGTCTTTTGCGGTGATCGCCTTACGAACGACTAACGATTGCTTTTTCTGCGAATCCTTGCGGCTTCTGTCGTGAGTCTTTTGCGGTGATCGCCTGACGAACAACCAACGCTTGCTTTTGCTGCGAATCCTTGCGGCTTCTGTCGTGAGTCTTTTGCGGTGATCGCCTTACGAACAAGTAACGATTGCTTTTGCTGCGAATCCTTGCGGCTTCTGTCGTGAGTCTTTTGCGGTGATCGCCTTACGAACGACTAACGATTGCTTTTGCTGCGAATCCTTGCGGCTTCCGTCGTGAGTCTTTTGCGGTTATCGCCTTACGAACAAGTAGCGATTGCTTTTGCTGCGAATCCTTGCGGCTTCTGTCGTGAGTCTTTTGCGGTGATCGCCTGACGAACAACGAACGCTTGCTTTTGCTGCGAATCCTTGCGGCTTCTGTCGTGAGTCTTTTGCGGTGATCGCCTTACGAACGACTAACGATTGCTTTTGCTGCGAATCCTTGCGGCTTCCGTCGTGAGTCTTTTGCGGTTATCGCCTTACGAACAAGTAGCGATTGCTTTTGCAGCGAATCCTTGCGGCTTCTGTCGTGAGTCTTTTGCGGTGATCGCCTTACGAACAACCAACGCTTGCTTTTGCTGCGAAACCTTGCGGCTTCTGTCGTGAGTCTTTTGCGCTGATCGCCTTACGAACAAGTAACGATTGCTTCTGCTGCGAATCCTTGCGGCTTCTGTCGTGAGTCTTCTGCGGTGATCGCCTGACGAGCAACCAACGCTTGCTTTTGCTGCGAATCCTTGCGGCTCCTGTCGTGAGTCTTTTGCGGTGATCGCCTTACGAACGACTAACGATTGCTTTTGCTGCGAATCCTTGCGGCTTCTGTCGTGAGTCTTTTGCGGTGATCGCTTTACGAACTACTAACGATTGCTTTTGCTGCGAATCCTTGCGGCTTCTGTCGTGAGTCTTTTGCGGTGATCGCCTTACGAACGACTAACGATTGCTTTTGCTGCGAATCCTTGCGGCTTCCGTCGTGAGTCTTTTGCGGTTATCGCCTTACGAACAAGTA